>NC_056765.1:2444615-2750192 GCF_018687715.1 Carya illinoinensis
TTTCTAATTATTGGTCATGCCTTATACTAAAACTTTGAATTACTAGTCATTTTGTAAAATAAATTGAGATGAATACTCTCTTGTTGGCTAATTCTTGATCCTTCCCTATAAGCAAATCAGAAAGTAAACATGTTTGATGAAAAATTATGTTTACAATCATAATATATTTTACAAAAGTCCAACATCACATAAGCCCTTTGGCCATCTCTTTCAGTCATCTTGTCAAACACCTTTGGCCACTGCAAACCCTCAACAACAAATCAGTAATATGTAATGCTCTGTTTCTTCCAAGCACACATTATAAATTTAATACATCACAGAAAATTACATTTCATAAAAATAGCAAATCGAAAGCAATGCAGATTTTATTCCGTGTAAACTGCTACCGGTACTAAACTTTGCCCATTTAAAAATTGCAGTGAACAACAACCGTGGATTGGGATGGAGAAACACCTGAGAAACACCAAGCCCAATGGAGTCAGCCATGAACGGATTGGTCAGGAATTGTGGTGGGCAACAAACCAGTGGAAGATGAGAACGGAGCTTGCGTGGGTGACTCACACGTCAGGTACAATCATACAGAAATCGGCCTGGACCAAATCGGCCAAGGAGGACGACAGGAGGATGACGGACGGATTCTCGATGGATGTGTGGTGGTGAACTGGTGGTGGAGATCGTTTGGGATTGGCTGAGGGTCGACGTCGTCTGGAGAAGCACGGGTTCGAATAGAAGAGCTCAATTTGCCGTTATTATCCCGTGTGCATGAGTGTAGCGTGAGTTTAGTGTGCTAGCTGAGGTGGCAGCTGCTGAGTGGAGGGCTGTTATTCATTAAAAATCGATTCGACTGCTTAGCAGCGGAACTGTTTAGATATTAGGCAGAGGACTTCAAAATATATATATATATATATATTAAGCAAAGTAGTGGAGTATACAAGCGTCGTGAAGTTATTTTAAAAAAGAGAGATTTATTTTTAAAAAATTAATTTATTTTTAATAAATAATAATTATAGTCATGAGTGTATAAGCGCCGTATAATTATTTTAAAAAAAATAAATATGAGATTTACATAAAAAAATTAATTTTAAAATAAATTTTATTTTTTTAAAATAATTATATAATATTTGTGTACACTGTAATTGTAAATAGTATTATTCGAATTAGATTCAATTTGTTTTATTTGACATGATTCACTTTGTTTTATTTGTCAACATGTCACGCTGTACGGACGACACTCACCCTTTTATGACTTTTTGTGGCAGACTTACGAGCAATATTCGATGTAGTTTTATAATCTTTTGCATTATCTTAAAAAAAAAAAAGGATATTTTTATATAATTATATAATTTTTAAATTTTTTAAATGAACGTGCGGGTATAAGTTTATAAATATCATTTCTCTAATTAGATTTTGCACCTATCCATCCGTATGTAATAAGATATATCTGCCCGTTTATCACGCAGGTCAAATACTTATCTAGAGCAGTATTATTTGAAAACTTTTATATTATATACCATCCAGATTTAATTTATATGATTTAAATTTTAAAATGTATTTTAAATTAAATCATATCAAATAAATATAGTGTAATGCAAAGACTTCCGATTAGAATTATGGACTCACCTAAGCAAGAAGGGGACAATACAATATGATTTGTTAATGATTATGATTATATGTTAATGATCATACTTTTCTACAAGCATTCTGTTTTGCATTTTTGCAGGTAATCGAGAGCTACAACCTCTTAATACATTTAGAGAAATGATTTATACAAATTTCACGCAAGATTTTATAAAAAAAAATAGATAAGACCATAAAAAAGTATAAAAAAAATTCTTCTTTATTAATGAAATCCAATTTTTATACGAAATTTATCTATTTAAAATTTATATATAACATTACTTGTATCTTTGTTATGCCTTTTTGCATCCATGAAATACTTGGACTGGTTTTTCTTCAAGTAACAGTTTAATTTTTATTTTTATTTTTTAAAACAAGTTTGATTTCATTATATCAAAAAGATAATACATGATAAGAAGGTAGGGTTCCTTAATAAACACTCCAAAGTAATAAATAACAATGCATAGTTATGAAAAAAAAAATTATTTAGAAACAATTTCTTGATTCCTACCTAAATCTTAAAAAAAAAAATACCCTCTTATAGAAAGACAGAATTAAGATATTTGCATGAAAGCGAACAAAGAACCATTGCTTGAGGCGGTGTAACCTCCGCTGCAAAAAAGTAACAGTTTAATTTGTTGGCAATCAGTCTTACTTTCATTAGCCAATAATTTAGAAGCCGTCCATGAATATTATAATAATAATAATAATAATAGTATAAGCGGCTGCCCAAAAGGTCAGTTTTTTATGTAGAAATTGTTGTGATTTTGTTTTAGCATGTATGGTTAATGTGATGACCCGTTTTTGAGTGTATTTTCGTTGAAATATTTGTTTGTATTTTAATTATATATTAGCTATTTATTTTAATTTATTTGCGTTTTAAAAATTGGGTTTTAATTTAATTTATTTTATTTGAGGTTGTGTTTTATTTCTTTAAGTTGTTTTGTGGTTTTAATCTTCTTGGCGGTTTGTTTCGTTTTCCCGGAGTGAGGATTGGACCTCATCTCTTTTCACATCTTTTTCCTTTTTTTTCTCTTTTTCCTTTTTCTTTTCCCTTCTTTTCCTTTTTTCCTTCTTTTTCTTTTTTTCTTTTTCTTTCTCTCCTCTCCCGCTCGACCGAACCCCCCCCGTGCTCTCTCTCTCTCCTCCCTCTCCCCCGCGTCGTCTCTCTCTCTCCTCCAGCCCAGCGCCGTCCGGCCACCAACCGGACCCCCACCGGTCCCATTTTCTTCCCCTCCCTCCGGTGCGCCTCCCCACCGAAAACTACCCCCAACCGGCCGGCCATTTGGCCGGAAAAAGCCCAACAAGCCTCCACAGATTTCACTCCGATCCACCGCCGTCGCTCCACCTCCGGCCACCAATTCTTCACCACTTCATCACCGGTCCCTTGCCGTCCTAACCCACCCGTTTCCGGCCTCCAACGACCACCGGAGCAGCTCCCACGAGCTTGTTTTCCGATTTGCTCTTTTTGGCCATTTCCGGCCATTCCGCCGCCACCCACGGCCGTCCGTCACTTCCTTTAGCTTCACAACCATCCCTTGACCATTCCCCATCAATCTCGTGTCCTAGTTTGTCCCCGTTCAAAAGTGGGTTTTTCAGACCCACGGCCACAGTGAATTTTCACTGTGACGTTGCTGTTTTTCCGCCGCTTGCAACGCCGCTTGTTTTCTAAAATTGCCGTATAGCGCTGTAAGTATTTTCCAAACCCTATTTTCAGATTTTAATATATATTGCTCATTCAATTATTTACTGTTGTTGGTTGTTGATTCCGGACTGAGTCCGAGGAGTTTCGGGGGTCGGATGGATGGAGGACGGAATTGTCTGTTTAATTGATGTATGTTGGTTGGTTAATTTATTATGCATTGATATGGCATTTCATGGTGCATGCATGTGTGTTTTTGTTCATGTGTGAAAAGCCTGTGTATTGGCGTGAGTGGTTTTACGGGTGCGTGTGTATCACGAGCCCAAGCCGGGATGAGTTATTATCTCGGTGGAGCTCCTCTGGTCACTCGGGAGCGGAATAAACTGAGTGATGTCCCCTGAGTTGTCGAGAGAGATGACAGGAGCGGGGCTAGGGGATGCTTGGCTACGAACGCGCCGGGCGCGGAACCGGGCATCGCCCTACTCACCGACTCCGTGGCCCTTCGCTGGCGAGGGCTAGAAGATGCTTGGCTACGCACGCGCGGGAGGCGCGGAACTGGGCATCGCTCGTTAGGTGTCACATGCGTGGTGGTACTCTACGGTGTGACACCGGAGCCAGGGTGTGCGGGTGACCCCTAGGGGAGGTCATGGTGCATATGGTTAAAATTGGATAAAGGTTTGTGAGGCCAAATGGGACTTTTGGCGTGGGCCAGATGGACTTCTGGCGTGATATTGGGCCGGATGGACTTCCGGCGAGATATTGGGCCAAATGGACTTTTGGCGGCCAAATGTGACTTTTGGCGTGTTTTTTTGAAAGGATATGCTTTTGGGCCAAATGGGTTTTTTGGCGTGTGTGGAAAACTTGGGTTTTTGTGGGCTTTGTGCATTGGGCATGTTTCATGCATTTTGTATGAGTTTTATGTGTTTTTATCTGGTAGTGTTTGAGTTTTACTTACCTGCGGTACCATTCGTGGTTCCGTAGCTTTTGGTGCAGAGTTAGAGGACGAAGAGGAGGAGGCTGAGCCCGAGGATGCGGCTCCGCCGGGTTGCTGATGCTATCTTTATATTTGTTTAAAACTGTATTCGTGTTTTGTAATATTTATCTATGTACGTTTTAAACAGCTTGTATTACGTTAAGAAAAAATTCTGGTACTTAGTTATGGCTTTCTTTATCCGCTGCGTGTTTCTCTGTACACATCTGTTGCCTTGCACACACTCGGCACCCGACGATGGGATGGTGACCCGGGTTGTCACCATTCGGACGTCTCAATTTCCCCGTGTTCGGGCGTGGGGATTTTGGGGGCGTCACAGTTAAACTTGATTTGATTATTTCAGTTCAATGAAAATAGAAAAAGAAAGTATCGAAATCAAACCAATTTAACCGATGTTCGTCAACATATCAAGCTCAGAACTCATGCTTAGTGAAGTGGTTGGTCTGACTCGTACCATTATTTGATTTTAATGCAACTAACCTCTTCAACTTCTTGGCAAGTCATTTAGGGCAACTCTCTTGTTGAAACATTAAGAAAGATGGTTCTAATTTATCTATCGTGGTATATGTGGAAGAATATGAGAATTGAGAGAGATCAATAGATAAATTTTGAAGTTTATTTTTCAATATTTTACTTTATTCGTCGATTGTAATTGATTTCAATGGCATGACTTTTCATTTTTTCCTTATATCATTAAACTAGTATGCATAAATGATGCTCTTGTATACGTCTCATGCACTCGAGCCTTTGTTTATTTTATGATTAATAAAATTTAATTTATTAATAACAAAACTTATTTGACTGAATTGGGATTTTAAAGAAATAAATATATCATGTGAATTCTATGTCATTGGACACTTATACAACGAGAAAATAAGAATGACTAGGAAAAAAAGAATGCCACTTGAGTGTTGTTGCTTTGATTGAGTTTGAGTCTCCTCTTTGTTTTCACAAGAAAACAGAGGTGGTGAAGAAGATTCTTGAACTTTCGAAAAGGACAAGCGGCTGAGACCTCGTTAAAGATGGGGAGAGGGGGATGGAGATTTTGGAAGAATTATGTGGGAACCTATGTTTAATAGAGGAAGAAAAAGTGGGAATTGAGCTAGATGGTGAATCTGTGGATGTGGTAAAAGAAAAAGGAGATAGAAGTTTAATTGGGAGAGTGTGTATAGAGAGGGTGATTGGGAAAGAGGTGATAGACTCAACATGGGTAAGATCTGGAGAGTAAGCTACCCGACAACATTTCAGGAGGTGGGCAACAATACCTCATCATCACCTTTAGCATGCTAATAAGATGACAGTATTGGATGGATGCCCATGACTTTTTGACAACCACTTATTCATCCTCCAAGTGTTTGATGACTTTTCCCAACCACATCAATGGAGGTTTGTTAGTGAATTCTTCTAGATTCAAATTCATAACTAACCGATGGCATACATGATGCGGGATTATGAACTCAAATTGGCAAGTCACTGGGGAAGGCAATGGAGGTGGAGGTTCTAGATGATGGAGTGGGATGGGGGTAATTCTTAAGGGTGAAAATTGAAATCCAACTACAAAAAGTAATAGCAAGGGCATAGACTATCAAGATTAATGGGCATAGTGTTTAGGTAAACCTCAAGTATAAGAAGCTACCACAAATGTGTTTTCAATGTGGTTGGATATTACATTGAGAGACGAGTTTGAAGCAAAGGCTAGCTGAATAGAGATGACAGAGGTGTTGAATTTCCAATTTGGGACATGGTTGAGTGTTAATGTAGCCACAAGGAGGAGATCTTATCAACCTGGGCCCAGGATGGTCAGAGAGGAGAGGGGAAGAAACTCTTAAGTAGTTATGAGAATAAGGGGATGAAAAGCAGGCCTGTGGATGTGAGAGGAGGGAGTTGGACGGGTGTAGAAAGTAGTGTGGAGGAAAAAGAGAAGGGGAGATCCGAGAATGTTGAGGAAAATATGAAGGATAATTGCTCATTGGTGGAGATAGAGTTGCTTACGGAGGTAAAAAAGGGAGGAATAATGTATCCTAAAGAAACTGGAACTTGGGAGAGATCAAAATCCATGAATGAACAATAGGTGGATTCAGGCCCTGGTAACAATCAGGGGCCTTTCTATGGGCATATATGCAATAGGTAGATGACTGGAGATGATGGAAGAGTGGAGGGGAAGACTGTGGAGCAAAATACCACAAAGATTGGCAAGTGAAAGCGCAGAGCAAGAAGAAAAGGTATGCTATCAAGTTCCTTTATTCATTTGAGCCTAAGAAAAAAAGGTGGTAGGGATAAAGTGCAAAAGAAGACAGTTTTAAGGGACAAAAGAAACTGAAACTGGTGGAGGGAAATGAGGCTGATTTGTCAACAAAAAAAGAGTGGTGGATACTACTAGACAGTCCCGCCAAGGCAATGAAAAGCATAAGTTGGAACTGTCGAGGGTTTGGAAATCTCTAAATGGTTTAAGCCATTTTCTTATTAGTAAAGGAAAAGAAGCCCGATGTTATTTTCTTGATAGAGACAAAACTGAGAATAATAAAAACTACCACTATGCAAAGAAAACTTGGAATGGAGGGTTGTATAGTGGTTGAAGCAAGGGGAATGAGAGGTGGGTTGATGATGTTGTGGAAGAATGGGGAAGAGGTAGAGTTGATGAATTATTCCCAATGGCACATAAGTATATGGCTCAAAAGAGATGATGTGGGTGTTAGATGATTGCTGACTAGGTTCTATGGCAATCCAGATGCAAGCAAGAGATAGTCTTCATGGGAGCAAAGCTTTAAAACCACCATCAAATGTGGAACGGTGTGTTATAGGGGACTTTAATGAAATAGTGACTCAAGATGAGAAGGTGGGGGGAAGGGAAAGAAGTGAAAGGTAGATAGAATTTTCAACAAGGCTTTAGAGATGGTTGGTCTTTTTTATCTAGAATGGACCATCAACAAGTTTACCTGGAGTAATGGCCATGAGGATGAAACTTTTGTAAAAGACAGGTTGGATTGGGCTGTAGCCAACCATGTTTGGGCTTGCAGATTTCAGGAAATGGGTGTGGAGACTCAAATGACATGGGTCTCAAATCATAAGCCTCTTGTTCTCACAACAAATGGGAGGGTGAATGTTATAAGAGAAGAAATGTTAAGTATGAGATGAGTTAGGGCATGGAGGAGTGTGAAAGAATTGTAGAAGCTGATTGGGAAAAGGCCACTGAAATAATTGGGCCTTTGAACAAGATCCAACACCTACTCTCTAGCTGTAGAAGCTCATTGAGCAGGTGGAGTAGAGAATATGTTCTGAGAAGAGAATGGGCTATCAAAGAGTTGTTTGAGAAGCTAAGAGTTCTTGAGGAGGAGGAGGGTCCAAAAAATATGGGAGAGATGAAGAGGCTGAAAGGGGAGTTAAATGTTTTGCTAAAGCGGAAGATTTGAGGTGGAAATAGAGGGCAAAAAAGCATTGGTTGGAAGACTAGTAAAGGAGGAGAGGGAGATAGAGGAAGCCTTTTGTTCCTATTTTAGTGAGATTTTCTCATCTTCTTCTTCCACAATTGAGGATATAGAGAAGTGTGTACCATTAACTAAGCTAAGGGTTACAGAGGGGATGAGAGGCTAGAAAGGGAGTTTATTGCTGATAAGGTGGGAGTGGCACTAAAACAAATGTCAGCTCTAAAGTCATTCGACCTAGATGGCTTTGGGGCAGGATTCTATCAAAACCACTGGCACACTGTATGGGAGGATACATGTAGAGCAATACTAGAATTCCTAAATAGTGGAGAGATGAGTCTAGGCCTAAACCACACTCTTATTGCTCTTATACCCAAGGTTAAGTCCCCTACCACAGTGAAGGAGTATAGGCCAATATGCCTTTCTAACATGCTGTACAAACTAATCTCAAAGGTGTTGACAAATAGAATTAAGAAAGTTTTGCTTGAAATTATTTCCTCAAACTAAAGTGCCTTTATCCCGGGAAGGTTAATAATTGATAATATAATGATTACTTATGAGATGTTGCATTCTATGAAAACAAAACAAAAGGGAAGTGTTGGGACCATGGCAATCAAGTTGGACATGTAAAAGACCTATGATAGGGTGGAGTGGCTTTTCTTAGAAGCCATGTCGAGAAGGCTTGGTTTCAGGGAGTAAATAAACAGATTGATTATGAAGTGTGTCTCATCAATAAGCTACTCAATACTGGTAAATGGCAATATTGAGTAGAACTTTCTACCCTCTAGAGGCATAAGGTAAGGAGATTCATTATCCCCCTACCTATTCATTATTTGTGCAAAAGGATTTAGCTAGCTGTTGCTAAAGTTAGAGTCGAAGGGTGGAATAAGGGAAACTGCTATTAGTAGAGGGGGCTTGAGAGTTAACCATCTTCTTTTTGTTAAGGATTGCATGTTATTTTGCAAGATACTAGGAGTCTATGAAAAAGCCTCAGGGCAGACACTAAATAAACATAAGACCTCCATATTTTTCAGCTCCAATACAACTAGTGAAGTGAGAAGGAAGATATTTCGAGATGCTGGGGCAGTGGTATGTGATAGTTATGAGAAGTATCTGGGGCTTCCAATAGTTATTGGGAGGTCAAAATGCAATGCTCTTCGAAGCATTAAGGAAAGAATATGGATGAAGATGCAAAACTAGAAGAATAGTTTTCTATCAAAGGCAAGGAAGGAAGTGCTTATAAAGGCAGTACTTCAAGCCATTCCAATGTATATAATGTCTTTCAGTTGCCCAAGAAGCTATGTAGAGAAATTGAAATCCTGGTGTCTAGAATTTGATGGAATCATAGGAAGGAAGTGCTTATAAATGCAGTACTTCAAGCCATTCCAATGTATATAATGTCTTTCAATTGCCCAAGAAGCTATGTAGAGAAATTGAAATCCTGGTGTCTAGATTTTGGTGGAATCATTGTCAAAAAAAAAAAAAAAAAGGATCCATTGGAAGAAGTGGAGATCTTTGGGATTGGCAAAATGGGGGAGGGAGGAGGGGTATAGGATTAAGAGATTTCGAATATTTCAGCAAAACTATACTTGTAAAACAAGAATGGAGACTACTTAAAGAACCTCAGTCATTAGTTGCCGAAGTGTTCAAGGATAAATACTACAAGAACTTTCGGTTTCTCGAGGCACCACTTGGAAACTCATAGGGAAAAGCATCTAGTCAGCATTGGAGATAGTGAAGGAAGGCCTCTTATGGAAGATTGGGAATGAGAAATCTACACACATTTGGGTCAGAAGTGGTTGCCCACCCAACGACTCACTCTATCCAATCACCTATAAGAATACCTTATAAGTTGGGCATTTAATTATTATCCTATCATTTGGGCATCAAAATTTAATTGTTTAAACAGATTAATACGATTATACGAGCCAGAAAACCTCAAAATGAACCTACAACAAACTCACGTCTGATTCTATGCATGGAGTCCGTGTGGAAAAATCTAGACCGTTAAATAGACATAAATCAAGCATCTGTAATAGGTGTTTTGAGTAGAATAACATTAAAACAGTCTTAAGATTAAGATGTGAAAATACTGAATGCCCTATTTAAAAAAAATGTAAGATCTACTATTATAAAAAATAATTTTTTTAATATAAATATTAAATTTATTATTATTTTTTAAAATTTGATATGAGCATGTGCACATTGCTTTAGATTCTGTCTCTGGATGCAGGATAAATGGGTAAACGTAGGAATTAGGATTCTATCGACTAACAAAATAGACACGTTCAGTTTCCTACCACAACCAAACAATCTCAAGACCTTGATAACAGCTACTACCCATATCCTTCATTACACAAGATCATTTACAAACGCATGCCTTTCTTCTCAATTCCGGCGAGATCTAAACCTCATCACTCTCTCTGCGATTCCCCTTTTCACTTCCATTGATTCCCTCCATTGTTAAACCTCTGAGTTCCCTTCCATACGTTCACCCCGAAACATGGTGTTACATTCCGTGTTCGAGACCCAAAAAACACCAGTTGCGTCGACTGAACCACCGTCATCACCACAACCACCCATGTCCTCCTCCGTTCCCTCTTCGAAGCCTCAACCTCTCAGAAGCCTCGTTTTCTCCAACTTCAAGTGGCCTCTCGAATATCGCTCCTCCACCACAGCCTCCAATCACCACCACCGCTTCTGCAACGTACTTTCCGAGTCGACTCCCGACTCGGAGCCCCATGCGAATGATCTTCCCGCGGTCAATGAAGATCATAGTTCCCTGGCGGTCCGTAAACTCGCAGATTCGGCTCTGTTTCCTGGCTCGGAACCTCAGCTCGCTCATCCGCTGAAGTACGGTCACCACTTGTTCGGTAAACTAGCCGGTTCGACTAGGACGCATTCTAAATCCCGGAGTCGAAATGATCCGGGGCCTGGCGTGACGAATGGCCTCTCCTTCGTCGGTTCGTCTGAGCGCTTGATCGTAAAGGAAGCGAAGAAAATTTCGGAGAACAAATCTGCGAACTCTGGCCGTGTGATGCTGAAACCGGGTGATAAATCGAAGGCACCTGACCCGAAGCCGAAGATCTACATTCGTATTTCAACCAAGAACAAGTCAACTGCTGCTGATGGTGTCGCAAAAGCAACGGAGCAAACCTCACCGGTTGCCGTCGAAGTCAAAGAACTGCCGCCAAAGCCGTGGAATCTGAGGCCTAAAAAACCGTCGCCTAAGACTCTCCACGGCGATGGAGTAGGAATAGCATTAAGAGCTGGTGGAGCACCGGCACAGGAGACCAAAACCCAGCATCCGGTTCGCGCTTCGGCTCGGGCACGAAAAGGAACGAACTCGAAAGTTTCGGAGACAATTCCAAGACTTTGTATCGCGCTGTCGAAGGAAGAGATCGAAGAGGATATCTTCATGCTCACTGGGTCCAAGCCTGCCAGGAGACCCAAGAAGCGTGCGAAAACCGTTCAGAAACAGCTCGATGTAAATTAACTTTGCAATTCAATTTAGAAGCCTAATAGTATTCATTTATTTATTGTTTATGTATCAAAATAATTTCGTAATTATCGTTGATCTCTTATCATCGATTTTTATATTCTTATTGGCAGAGTGTTTTTCCGGGATTGTGGCTGACTTCGATTACGCCGGAGTCATACAACGTCAGCGTTGCTCCCGGGAAGGTCTAAAACGTTGACTCTCTCTGCTTTGACCTTTTCAATTTGAATTTGTTTTATTTTTAAAGGAGAAGATGAACTCGGTTTCTTTGGTTGAAGCAGTGGAAAATAATGGGTTATTGTTATGTTTGATTATATAATTTCTTGGTTTAAGCGACCGGAGTGTTTATGAATTTTGCTTGTGGTGTTTGCAGGGTAATTGAGACTGCTGACAATTTATGATCTTTCGACTGGTCTACTGACCCCTTTCGACTTCAGAGGAAGGTATAGACAAACCACAAACTAACAAACTAGAAAATTTAGAAGATAAATGGATGACTTTTTGTATCTTAATGTGATGCCCTCCTGTCCTCTACATCGGGAGGAGGTCAATCAGAATTAATGTAATAAGAGTTATACCGCTCGTTTTATTGATTATTAGAAGTCACTGACGTACATATATAGGAGTTAAAATTATTGTAGTTTGAAGGATGAGACTCTAGAATAATTTTTGTGTTTATGTTTTATATTTCCTTTGAATGAGTATGGTTTTGGAGAACTTCTTTACATACTAGCTTACAAGAGGTTGCTATTGTTTTGTTGAGCGAAACAGAGTTTGTTTTCTAGAACTGATCAGGATGTTGGGATACTTCCATTAAAAGATTTGTTTGGTATCATACTTATGTAGTTATTCATGAAGCTTAACAGTTTCAGAGCAAACCGTGTTTCCATTTATGTTTTCAATTAAAGGAATGTCTAGCGATGTATGCTAAACTAGAATGCTGCGGGTGCATGGGAAATAGTTACCAGTGTTTTTGGAACATGCAGGAAAGTAAATGGCATAACCCTTTTACTTGCCCTTTTTAAGTCAGTTCAAAACGAACCCTTTGTCTAAGATCTTCTAATGGCGCTGGTCATGACCTTTCTTTCCTATATATGAGTCTCTAAACGTACCTTTCTCAGGTTCCCTTCTTCTAGTAGTTTTGTGCCCCACTCAGTGGGAACAATTGTTGTAGAATAAGCTCCAAGCTCCTTATAGCTGGTTTCTTTTTTTCCTTTTCTGTTTTCTGTGTTGTTAGTGAATCTATTCCCAGGAAAAAAATAGCAGCCGTTCATTTCTTTCAATGGTAGCTTTGCTCTTAAAATCAGAGTCATAATTAGATCTATTGTTTTAGCTTTAGGTTAGAGTTTCTGTTGTAGTATTATCCTTGTTTATTTGGTTTTTCTAGATGATTTCAAAATCTGATGACCTCTTTCTAGGTTATTTAATTGGTCATATAAGCTATTTAATCTGCCAATTGTAAACTCATTAACTTACAAAAATTGTCAAAAAAAGAAAAAAAAAAAAAAGGAAAAAGTAAAGAAAGAAAGAAAGCTTAAGAAAATTGACCTATGGGTGTATATTTACTTCTCTCTGTGTTGACCCCTACTCTTCCTATCGGCAACGGCCAAAAGAGAAACTTCAACAATCATGTTGAAGGAAAAACTAGAGTTTATCCAATCACGTGCAGAATGCATTACTAGTTAGATATGATGCATGCTGGATCAGTCTTAACCATTCATTGTTGATGCATCCTGGCTAACATGAAGCTTCATTGAGTGCTGCTGCATTAGCTTGAATGTTGTGGATTAATGTTCTGAATTATTAAAGAATCTTGAGGCTAATTACATTAGTTGGAATGCCTTTTTCAGAGAACCTGCAGTGTTGTTCATGTGGCTGGTAAGCCGTTCTCTGTGTGGCATATTTTCCGACCATATTATCATTTGTGTTTAGAGTAATGTTACTCATTATCCTAATTCTCATCATGTTCTTATTTTCCCATAATGTGGCATTAGATGATTGAAAATCATTTATTATATTTCACTTGTGAACTTATCATCTAATACAATATCATGAGATGATGAGAAAATGATGAAAAAGTAATGATGATTTTTTGCCATGTTTAATGTTCAATACTTAGTTAAAATAAATGTTTTTGAGTACGATTGACAAGCGTACGTTGGATCTCCCAATCTACTTCAATTATTTCACTTGCCTTTTCACCCATTAAAAAGAAGAAACTTTTGCTATTCGCTATCTAACCAACATCTCAAATTCTCAATTAGTTGAAGTAAGGGCTATTATGTTGTTTGCAGCTCGGGTTTAATAATGTCATTTTTTAGTCTGATTTTGAAGATTTGATTCATTGGCCTTATCATGGTTCTTCTCCATCTTGTACATTCTTGGAGATTTGGGATGCCATAGTTACTTTTAGTCAGTCTTTATCTATTTCTATGCACCACGCCTATAGAGAAAAGGAAACTCGGTTGCTGACTAACTTGCAAAAGCTAGTGCTAAAGGTTTGTCAAAGTTTAGGCATGGATTGTAGCTAGTTTTCTTCCATTTGGTTTGAGAATTTTGTAGCTTCTAAGTTCTTAATCTTTGTACATGGTATTCCTCCGCTGAAAGTGAGGGTTATTAATAAATTTGGGGATACCGTCCCTCTTCTTAAAAAGAAAAAAAAAAAAAAATCTTTCCAAAAATTAAACCTTAAAAGAAGTAAAATTTTTTGTTTTGTTTTGTTTTTTTTTTTCATCGATTTAAGGGCCCCTTCACAATTGCTCATGTAACAAAGCGCTGCAAGCCTGCTATTGGCTGGGATCTTC
This sequence comes from Carya illinoinensis, assembly GCF_018687715.1. Lineage (NCBI taxonomy): Eukaryota > Viridiplantae > Streptophyta > Magnoliopsida > Fagales > Juglandaceae > Carya > Carya illinoinensis. Next base: position 2,458,591 of record NC_056765.1, read on the forward strand.
TATATATAACGAAAACTACAGAGAGTGTGGAAGAATCGATCGAAGGTATATAAGAACGATAATTGCTTTAATTTCCGAACAAATTAAAGCTATAAATATATATATATATATATTATATATATATATACCTACTTACCAGCTCCAAATTAACAGAGAAATGATACCATATGTATATAGAGAAATGATCATATATATTTACAATTTTGGAGTGTGTACTTTTCGAATATTACTTTTGAAAAAAATAAGTACTAAATCTGTTACATACATTAAAAAATTATTTTTTATGTGTAATGCTATACAACACACTACCATCTTACTGTATATGATGTGGTATATTTTTTACCATTTAATAATAAAGAAGCATGCAATAAATGATCATTCAATGACGATAAATGTGCCATATTTTACTTAGTGAGATATAAATAGGATGATAGTATGATGCATAGAATTTTCAGACCTTTTATCATCTAATAGTGATGAATTGCTATATCTTATTTAATAAGATAAAAATAAGATAAAATATAATATATAACATTACCATCTATTAATAGTATATATTTAGGGCTGTTCATACGGGCCGGATTTTATCCGGCCCGGACTGGAAATCCGGATAACCGGATTCCGATTCCGGTTTTCGGACCGGGTCAAATCCGGGTCGATACCCGGATTTAAAAAACCGGATTAATCCGGTCCGGGTACCGGATTTTAAATCCGAAACCCGAGTTTAAAACCCGGTACCCGGTTTTATAAAATGAAAAAAAAAAACCCTAGGTCTCTACTGCGATTCCACCCCGCCCCCATTCAGATTTCCTCTCTCTCTCTCTCTCTCTCTCTCTCTCTCTCTCTCTCTCTCGTGATTTTCAGGGTTCGTGCTTTGGTCTGTTGTAGATGGTCTTGGTTGTATGGGTTTGTGTTAGTTTGAATATGGTCCAGTCGTTGGGCAGTTGGATGAAGCCGAGGAGTCCATCACGAAGTTGTTTGATGTAAATCGCAAATTAGTGAAGACTGTTGAAAATGGTTCCCGCTCCTTCAGTGGAGTTTCTGCAACAGACTCAGATGAGAGTGTGAATGTGAGAAGGAGGAGAATCTCAGAACAGGGACGAAGAGGATCCGAAAAAATTGTAGTCTTGAACCCTGAAACGGCGTGAGCGAGTCGGATCTTGAACCCATGAAGACGGAGCTTCGCCCTGAGGTCCTGTCCACTCCGATCGTGTTCGGGATGAGCCAGGGTAGCGGCGAGTACTTCTCGCTCGTGGGTGTGGGAAGCCCGACCAAGCCCTTCTACATGGTCCTTGACACCGGTAGTGACATCAACTGGCTCCAATGCCAGCCCTGTTCGGACTGCTACCAGTAATCCGATCTGATATTCAACCCGAGCTCATCTTCCTCCTACAAGACCCCTGCATCTCCCAACAAGTTGTTTATGCCAAGAAAGAGAATTGCTTGTTGATTAAAATTTTATTTGATGAATGCAGTTTCAGTATTTAAAAAAAAAAAAAAAAAACCCAGTTTTGATCCGGAACCCGGATTTTCGGGTTGTAAAAACCCGGATTAATCCGGGTTTCGGACCGGGTCATAACTCGGATATGACTGGGCCGGAACCCAGTCCGGATTTTGAATCCGGATTCCGGCCTGGGTATACCCGGATACCCGGTCCGAAACCCGGTTGAACACCCCTATATATATTAATAGTACATAGCTTCTTGTACGATTGGTACCTCGCTCGCTGTGTGAACCGAGAATGATTTAATTAAAACCCGACATTTTTTGTATTTCCCAGATATTAATTGCCTTGGAGATCAGGTACGTACTCACTCATGCATGCAACTAATCTTAGACTTTTCCTGATCCTCATTCCTGGGTTTCACTTTCTGGAATTTTATTCGGCCTTTTGTCTTACTGGATGCCGCTTTGAAGAGGCCAGCAATTAGTATTGGCTGTACGTAGTTTAATAATGTTTGTTTAAGTGCTAATTCGATTTTAGTTGCATGCGACCGATCAGATCATCATCAGCATGCATTCATGGAACTTTGTAAGCTTGTTTACCTTTTGAGATTGCCTACTTTATACCTCATTTTACCTGAGCTACATCGACTTCGTTACTTCTTGAGAGGAAGCGTAATTCCTGCTTTTCGTTGTATCATATGCATGCAGCAGGGTAGGTATAATATATATATATATATATATATATATATATATATGAAAGGGATATTTCGATCCTACATACTAATAGGTCCATTGTTATGAAAGCCTAATGGACAAGTGCAAGCCCAAAAATAGATCTTATTGATATACGTTATAGATAATATTGGATAAATACTCCGACTAATCAACAGGGAAGTGATCATCGCTCCAATTAATATGAAGAATATTCAAGATATCTTATAGTGGATATACTTTAGAGGTTGGTCATCATCACCACACCATACCTCTATAAATAACACTTAAAAGTAACACATTTATATTTATTCATACATTTTCATTGAGATCAATTCTCTAACTTAAATATTAGAGTTTAATTGAGTATTTTATACCGCCTTCTCATTTTGTTGCAGGTGTCTTTGTAGTTGGTGATGCGAAATATGTCCTTAAATATATATATATATATATAAATAAGATCAAGCTTTACGCAAAGTGCGTAGACATATAAAAGCACAAATTATTAAAAAGAAAGACAAATGGTTTATACTGCTTTAGTACTGCCATATAGAATGCTGTTTATAATGAAGACCGTAGTACTACCGCCAACGACTGATTTATTTCTTAAATGATAATCCGTTGGGGGAGATAAAGTAGCAAGAACCCGCTTCTCGTAAGCTATCTAGAAGACTAGGATAGGTTTGGGGCCTCACACGAGATATAATAGTATAATCTGATTTCATTTTATTTTATTTTATTTTATTTTATTTTATCTTATTTTTAAATATAATGCAAATAAAAAATCTTCAAATTAATTATTACAACTTTTTCAACCTTTCAAATAAAAAATAAAAAATAAAAAACAATTCCAACTTTTTCAAATCTTCAAATAAAAATAATATTATAAAACTATATTTTTATAATATTTTAACTTTATAATATTTTTTATTCAAATTTTTCTCTCACATTTTCTAAAACCTAAAAAATAATCAACTCAAACTATTTTACTATTATTCATAAACTATTTTATTACTATTTGTTATTTTCAAGCTCCAGATAACGCGCTTACGTTGTTTCCTTTTTGAGAATTATGCTCTGCTAGGGTTGAGTGTTTTCCTTACGTGTATGCATGGCGGCTGCAGTGGCCTTGCCACCGCCGGTTGGCCCCCGGTCGTTCACTGATCTCGTCTCAACGGTGCAGCAACCGCTGCCTGAGATGGAGGTGCCATTTCGTCCTCCTAAAGTCATAGATGGAGAGCTTTGTTTTATTTTCTTTGCAGAAGAGTTGGATACTACCACTCAGCCCTTCTGTTTCTTTATAGTTCTAAAATTTCTTTGGCAAAGACCTTCGTTAGACACCATACGAGCATTCATTTGTAGATGATGGGGCTTGTCCAGTATGCCGGTGATATCATCCATGATGTGACCGAGACATGTTTTTGTTCGGATGTCCTCTGAATCCGATTTCTAGAAGGCATTATCCAGGGAGTCCTGCGATGTGAATGGGGTCCCACATAGATCATTTGCTTGGAATCCAGATTTTGATGAAGATTATGAACTCCCTTGTGTACCGGCTTGGATTTTCCTCCCAGGGCTTCCACCAAACTTTTATCATGCTTCAGTCTTGAAAGCCCTAACTGCTCCGATCGGTAAGTTTATTAGGCGTGACAACTCTACCACTTGTGCAACTAGGACAGATGGGGGTAGAGTTTGTGTTGAAATAGATGCATCAAAAGACCCTATACCATATTTCTGGATCGGCACCCCTGGAATGAAAGGAAGCAGGAAACAGAATATTATTTTTGAAACTTTGCCTGCATATTGTGCAGATTGCAGATGCCAGGAACATAATATTAAGACCTGTCGTAAGGGTCGGGATACTCAAAAGAAACCGAAGGGGGGACTAACTTGGGTTAAGAAATCTGTTAAGTCTGGGGAGGAAAACACCCAGATTCAAGTTAACGGTCTGGAGAAGGGTACCACTTCAGGTTCTAAGACTTTGGTGGTGCAAGAGATTGATGATAATACAAACGGTGGAGATGATTCCCAGCTTAATGAGATGAAAATTGATGAAGCATCAGTGCAGGTTGTTGCTAAGTCTACGGAAGTGAAGGCTTACGTTCATCAATTGCATGGGGAAGAAGACACTGAGGTGGGCCCATATGTTGCACAAGAATTCGAAGTTGTGGGCGACTTGGGCCAGTCTGACGGTCTTGCGGGGGATAGTTTAGTAGTAGTAGCAGTGGGCCATGATGCAAGTAGTAAGGGAAAGTTACAAGAACCAAATGTGGGTTTATGTGAAGTAGACAATATGACTGAAGGTTTTTCTGGGAAGGTAGATCTAAATGAACTTGTTCAGGATGTGCCTTATCGTGTTATCAGGGATGACGAAAGTGGGTTTGAAAAAGCCCCTCACCTTAATGTCCAAGTGACTGAATCTATAACTGAAGAATTCATGCATGAAGAGGAACGACTTGGTGATACACAATTAGATCCAGAACTTGAACGAGATAGTCTTCGGGATGATAATTGTAAAGAATATTGCACTGATACGGAGAGACCTAAGCAAGTTGCTGGAAAGTATCACACAAGAAGTTCTTCTAGGGCAGTAATTCGTCCTTCTAAACTTAATTTATGATCAGTCCGATTATTTTTTAGAATATCAGGGGTGTGGGAACCTCCAAAATGCGGTTGAGGAAACTTATTAAAATATATCGGCCTAATATAGTAGCTTTGGCTGAGCCTTTTCTTATGGAGAAAAATATTCTTGATTATTTGGGTCGATTCAGTTGTGAGTCCTTTGTTACTAATGAAGTGAAAGAAGGAAAAATTTGGTTGGTGTGGAACTCAGCTGTTACAGTTAATTGGTTGGAGAGATCGAACCAACATGTTTCTATTCGTGTTGAGGAGAATGGTCATGTGTTTCTGCTCACCATTGTTTATGCTAAGTGTAATTACATGGAATGGAAAAGTCTCTGGGCGGATCTTGAGGCTAGTCATAGCGGTTCTCTTCCGTGGATTCTTTGTGGAGATTTCAACATTATTAGAAATGACTCGGATCAAAGAGGTGGTCGACCCCATCCTTTTGTCGCTATGGAAGATTTCAATTTTTGCATTAAAAACTGTGGACTGCTTGACATGAGTTTTAAAGGTCCAAAGATGACTTGGTGCAATGGCCAAGGCGGGTTGGGCGCAATTGGGCAAGGTTAGATCGTTGCCTCATTAATTCTAATGTTCTTCATTATTTTCCTAACATTTTTTTCCAGGTTTTGTCTCGTATCACTTCTGATCATTCCCCGTTGGTGATTCAAATGGGTATAGATCCTTTTCGGTATGGGCCTAGTCCCTTTCGTTTTCAATTTATGTAGATTGATCATATTGATTTTTTTCATTTTGTGGATGGGGTGTGGAAGCAAAAGGGTCTTGGTTCTGGGCTTATTAACTTAGCTTTTAAACTAAAAAGGATGAAAGTGGCTTTTAAGGATTGGAATCATCGTGTTTTTGGTAAGACTTATAAGATCATCAAAGATTTATAGCAACGTATTGATTGCTTGGAATCTCGCCTCCAAGTTGGTTTTAATGAGGAGGATGATACTGACCTCTTGGCTTCTAAGTTGGAACTTTTAACTTGGATGGGGAGAGAGGACATTCGCCTTGCTCATATGGCCAAGAAAAGTTGGCTCAAAGATGGAGACCAGAACTCTAAATTTTATCATGCTTATTTGAATACTAAGAGTCATAAAAGGATTAAGGAGATGTGTTTGAGTGATGGCACAATTTTAAATTCTCCTTATGATATTCATCAGGCTGCTGTTCCATACTTCCAAAATTTCTTGGGTCATACTCGTCATAGGGTTTTGCCTAATTTAAATGAGTTGATTGACCCTGTTATCACTGACGAGGATAATCTGGCTATCTGTCGTGCCCCTTCTTTAGAAGAGGTTAAGGATGCTCTCTTTAGTATTCCCATTGATAGTAGCCCGGGTCTGAATGATTTTGGTTCGGGTTTCTTCAGAGTTTGTTGGGATATTGTTAAAGGGGATAGTTTGGATGCCACTATGGATTTTTTTGAAAACCATTCTTTGCCTAGATTCTACACTGCCTTGTATATTGTTTTACTTTCTAAGGTGGATAAGCCTTCTGGTTTTGATAAATTTAGGCCTATTAGTTTTTGCTCTGTGATTTATAAGATTTGCACTAAAATTATTGTGGGTCGTTTTACCTTCTTGTTATCTAAGATGATCTCACAGGAGCAAGGAGCATTTATTCCGGGTCGTAGCATATTTGAGAACATCAGTTTAACTCAAGAGATGGTTCATTCTATTCATAAAAGATCCTCTGGGGGTAATGATATGGTTAAGCTTGACATGTCCAAAGCATATAATAGAGTAGATTGGAATTTTTTACTTCATGTTTTGGCCAACTTTGGTTTTTCTACTCAAGTTATTGATATGATTCAAGCTTGTATTTCCTCTCCTTAGTATTCTATTATGATGAACGGGACCTTTTTGGATTTTTTTAAAGGCGAGCATGGTTTGAGGCAAGGTGACCCTCTATCCCCTTATTTGTTTATTATCATGCAAGAGTATCTCGCTTGCTTAAGCAGTATTTTTCTACTGATAAAATTGGCTCATTTTCTCAAGTTAGAGGTACCCCGATCATTTCCCACCTTATGTATGCAGATGATGTTATTATTTTTGCTAATGGTAGTAAAAATTCTATGAGGAATTTGATGAAGGTATTGACTCTTTATGAAGATTGGATAGGTTAGGTTCTTAATAAGGATAAAAGTGCTATTTATTTCTCTAAGAAAATCCCTATTGCTAGGCGGCATGCTATTCTTAATATTACTGGTTTCTCTGAAGGCTCTTTCCCTTTCAAGTATCTGGAGGTTCCTATTGTGGTAGGGAGACTTAAGGCTAGTTATTTTGGGGTCTTCTTGGTAAAGTCCAAAAGAAAATTGCAGGTTAGAAGATGAAAATGCTCTCGGTAGGTGGTAGAACTATTCTTCTGCATCATGTGTTAGTGAGTATGGCCACCCATCTTCTTGCAGTGTTACATGTTCCTAAGATTGTGCTAGGAGCGTTGAATAAGCTTTTGAGTTCATTCTTTTGGGGTGATTCTGATGGTAAGGCTAAGAGGAAATGGATTCCTTGGAATCATATTTGTAATCCTACTGATGAAGTCGGTTTGGGTATAAGGAATTTTGGGGATATTCAAAAAGCTCTTCACATGAAACTTGCTTGGCGACTCATGCAGGGACAGTCTCTTTGGGCGGATTTTTTTAAAGGAAAGTATATTAAAAATAGTCATTTATCTCTTTTGGAGCCTAATAAAGGCACTCGAATTTGGAAATCGATTGTTTGTTGTATCCCAAAGGTATTAAATGGGTCTAAGTGGAAGGTGAGAGAGGGTAATATCTCTTTTTGATATGATAACTGGGAGGAGCACGGACCTCTTAACAGTCAATTTTCCATGATTGAGTAACCTCATTTAAAAATTAAAGATTGCTGTATTGATAATAGGTAGGATATTCATCTCTTGGATCGCCTAGTGGGTCGTCAGAAAGCTTTAGAATTGTGTCAATTTTTGGCTGGGCGCAAGGAAGGACAAGATGCCTTAATTTGGTTAAAGGATACTAGTGGGTCTTTCTCTACCAAAAGTGCTTAATTGGGATTGTGTTAGAGTCACGGCATCCCCTTTACCTTGGGCTCATTGGATCTGGCATACTCATTTGCCTAAGAAAATCTCTATTATGATGTGGAAAGCGTTTAATAATTGTTTGAGTGTGGATGACAGGATCAAAAGGGTTGGCATCTCTATGGCTTCTAAGTGTAATTGGTTACACTAAGGATTTGAATCATGTGCTTTGTACGGGTGATTTTGCTCGACAAATTTGGAGATTGGCTGCTGTCCAGTTAGGTGTGAATATGGATATTTTTCAAACTTGGCAAGAGCAATCAAATTTTTGGTTTCGTCGTGCGGGAAAGTCTTCCCAGGTACGGGTAATCTTTGGTCTTCTCCCTTCTATTGTTTCTTGGAAGCTTTGGAAGAGACGGTGTAAGGCCTGGTATGAGGATAGGATTGATAGTGTTGAGGCAGTTTGGCATGCTATTAGGCTATGGATTCGCCGTATTATGGATTTGATCATGAAAGTTACTAGGCTTTCTAATAAGGATGCTGCTATTTTACAAGGTTTGGACATTCCTATTTTATCTCCTAGACCTAAAAGGGTTCGTGTGGTGAGGTGGACCAGACCTCCTCAGGGTTGGGTCAAGCTTAATACTGATGGGAGTAACCTTGGTAATCCTGGTCCTTCTGGTGCAGGGGGTGTGATTCGAGATGATAGTGGAAGGTTACTTGATGCTTATTCTGTTTTTCTAAACCAGGGGTCTAATAATTATGTTGAACTTCGTAGTTTGTTGGAAGGTGTTTGCAGGTGCTATTACTTGGGTTTCTTTCGTGTTGAAATTGAGATTGACTCTCAGTTGTTGGTTACTTGGCTTACCAAGGGTGCTTGTAATAACTAGTATTTAGAATATTTTTGGGAGGAATTACTTGATTATCTTAATTGTATGGATTATAGAGTGAATCATGTATTTCGTGAAGGTAATGTTGTGGCTGATTACCTTGCTAAGAGGGGAGCTGGTGGTTTAAATTCAAATTGGTCTGGTGAGTTGCCTAGTAGATTAAGAGGTCTTATCCATATGGACAGACTTGGTCTTCCTTATTTGCGGACCTATTAATGGTTTCCTTGGTAAGTTGTTTTTGTGTTTTACTTTGGCCATTTTACCCTGTTTTGTTTGTGTCTTTTTTGCAGGTTCTCTTTTTAGTTTAGTTCATGTCTTTTCCCTTGTTATGGTTTGTTTATGTAATTTTGATTCAATTTGATTTAGTGTTTTGATGCCTGGGTTTTGGTTTTATTGCTTTATTTGTATCCCTCAGGTATCTTGTTGTAACTATGGTTTTCCTCTGCCATAAGTGAGGGCAATCAATAAAATTGGGGTATCGTCCTCTTCTTAAAAAAAAAAAAACTATTTTATTACTATTTATAAAATTCTCAACTCACTCTCTAATCTGATCCTAAGATTTGAACTTTCCTAAGTGCAAAAACTTTAGAGTCACACTACAAGAAATCAGGCTTTTTTCTTTAAATTATCCAAAATATTTATGAGAAATTATTTATCAAAAGCCTAAACCTCAAGATTAGTTAACACTTTGCTCTTAACCGATGATGAGTTAAAAGTGATCATGTCTTAAATCTGAATTTCCTTTATGATTCATGTAATTGAATTGAAAGCTAGCTCCAGACACATTATAATATGATCCCTATAATATTTAGTAAAATGGCATCCCAATTTTATTAATAAGCCTTCAATTTCTAGTGACTAGATGATCAGCTAGTTATAAAGTGACTCCATCCCCATCCATGCATCCTTCAAAGAGAAATGATACCATATTTGTCAATACGAGAAAAGCTGTTTCCAAATATAGAATAACGTTAATTTGTTGGTTTCCAAAGATGGAGTAGCATAGAAGAAATTCGAAAGGAATCGAGCAAAGCTGACACAATCTTTTTTTTTTAGTCTCAACACAACATGATTAGCTACCTTACGTACGCAAGAGTTTAAACTATAAAGCTTAATTAATAAGTGGAGTATGGGTTTGATATTCATGCTGTCATAGAAGTACTTATCATTGGATATGATTAATTGGTAACAATCATCGATGTGCATGAGAAACGTTTTCAACTTTAAACTCGTAATGTACGTACGTTGTCATCATGTATCCAATATCTTTTACCTCAAGAATAAGAAACAGAAACAGAAACAGAAACAGATGGAGAAAAGAAGCATAAGAGTTAATAGCTTAAAGATCTTTCATAAACTTTGATTTTGGAATCACTTGTAACTTGCATGCAGAAATTAAGAGTAGTAATGAAGACCAAAGCTCTTTAATTTGTGATCGCATTGACGTGGAAAGCATGCAGTTTTGAGAGAGAGAGAGAGAGAGAGAGAGAGAGAGAGAGAGAGAGAGAGAGAGAGAGAGAGAGAGAGAGACTATGTACTATATATAGGAGGGGAGGATAACATTGTGATCTACCTTAAAGAGAGAAATTGAACATTCCATCAGTGTGGTGAGGCGCGCGTTCTCAGGTGTACAATCATTTCTTTCTAGCAAACTTCTGCAGGTGTGTTTAATTTACTTCTTCAGTTTCACTTCTTTATACCTATTATATTTATATATATATATATATATATATATATAGTTTTGGGTTTAGAACAATAATTCAAAGCCGAAATTTCAGTGAGCTGAGCTGCGTATACGAGTGGTGTACTCTTGTACGTACATTATCTTATAATTATTCTTATAATAACTCATCATGACCTGGATACATATATAGATAGGTAATTAGATACTGGCTACTGGATTTGGTTATCCTTATGATTGTAATTTGTGTGGCAACTAGGGGTGACTATGTGACACGATCCATGAATTCAACGAGAACAAAATGGGTCGGTAACGGGTCAACTTGTTAATTAACATGAATCAACTTGTTTTGACCTATTTAGATTTTATTTCAAAATAATTACAATTTTATTATTGTTGAATTGTGATATTGGCATTTCTCAATATACTTATATTTTTATTGTTGTAATTATAATTCTAGACCCATGCTCATATTTGTTATTTTAGAGTTTGTAATATTAATTTTATTATATGTTAAAATTTGAAAAATATTAATATTTTTTGTTAGTTGGTAGTCTTAATTTTTTTAAAGATATTGTGGTCACTAATAAATATGCATTTTAACTCTTATGTGAAATTATATTAATTAAGTCAAATGAGTTATGCGTATTAGTTTATTCTATTTACATAAAATGGGTTCAAATGAGTTGTATCGTGTTAACCTATTTCTAATTACTTATCAAACTGGTTAAAACGAATGATACGACATGACCTGTTATCTAAATGAGTTAGATTTAGGGTTTGAAACTTTGACATATTTAGTTCAATGGGTCGGATTCGGATATATTAACCTATATAGTCGAATGTTCATATTTTGAGACGACGCTAATATGATTTGAAAACACGAATTGTCACCCCGTGTGGCAGCTAGAGAAAGAATACTGGCCAAACAAATTAATTAGCGTTGGTACTTATTACATGAAACTGCATGCATGGATATTAATTACGTAAATAATTGTAGAGAGGTTCATATGTAATTTGATTAGTCATATATATTGAGGTATATAGCGTTATAATCCTCTACACATTAGGACAGTACTATATATATATATATCAATGTCAAAACGTTCCAGATCTACAAGGCCGGGTTAAAGTACTACTAAGCTGCATGTGTCCCCGGTTCTATGATCAATGGAATTTCTTGCTCGAGTCTTTTTAACCAACCGAGAAGTATTATATCTACAGACAAATTATATAAAAATAAATTTATTGACTTTTTATATTATATATATTATATCTTTTTTACAATAAAAATAATTTTAGAATTTAACGTACCATATGATTATGTTTCGTTAATTTATGAATTTATTTTTATAAAATTTATTTATAGTTAAAACATTTCTCTTATAAAAAAAAGAAAAAAAAGAAAAGAAAGTTGAAAATGAAAAGAGGGGAGAAGCAAAAAAGCAACAATATTGTGATTTTCTCCTAGCTAGCTCCAGTGTGCAGTAGTGGCTTTGGCAAACTTTTCAATCTAACGATCAGGCCAATAAGAAATCATGATTAAAATATATAAATAGTTATTCTGATATGGAATTGGCCGGGGGCTGGAGCAAATGGTGCCTGATCTTTGATATGAGCAGGAACTGAATATTTCTATTTGATCTTGTGCGTCTTAGTCTTGATTGTCGTTGCTTATCCATGATCTGCATGTCACTCTATAGGAGAAAAAGGGAACTTGAGGTTCAAAACTGATGGCAGCGGAGGACGGGACGTCTGATCAGACTACGATCATTGACATGGAGCTAGCTTTGCAGCCTGCCTTCCTGTGGCCCGAGTGTTGCATCTACAAGATCCCCAAAGAGCTCCGCATGTTAAACGAAAAGGCTTACTCTCCAAGGCTTATTTCAATCGGCCCTCTTCATCATGGCAAGAAAGGACTGATAAAGAGGGACATGTTGAAGCTCAGATATGTCAGGAATTTCTTTTATCGGACCCAGAAAAAACAGGAGGATTTTTATGAACTCATTGACAAGCAATACCTTCAAGTGTTAAGGTCCTATTCAGAGTGTGATCTCGTTGTTGAAGATTTAATGAAAGTGATCCTCTTGGATGCCATCTTTATCATCGAGTTATTCTTGAATACTGATAGGAACCCAGATGACCAAGACGATGAAATATTAAGTAAACCATGGCTGAGACGTGCTATAAGGGTTGACTTGATGTTACTTGAGAATCAGATTCCATATTTTGTTCTCAGGGAATTATATGAATATGCCTTCAGGGACGATAATCGAATCGAGCAGAAACGTGTTGTTAACCCCTTTCTTAAGCTTACATGTACTTACTTTTCTTTGAGTTATGAGCAGGGACACATGGAAGAGGAAGGAGACCCAAAACATTTCACCGATTTGCTGAGAACATTTCATTGTCGTCCGTTCCTTTCAAAGACTATCCTGGCAACAAGAGACCAGGATGAGATCAGGCAGAAGATGGTGGTCAAGCCCATCAAACATCTATATAGTGCAACAAAGCTGGACGAGGCAGGAGTGAAATTCAAGGTAGTAGAAGGAGACGGAAGCTTTCTTGACATAAAATTCCAGAAGAATAGTTGCTTGGATTTCAGTCCATGCTTCACTTCCTCATGGCTTTTGAATTGCTTACCGTGCTTGAAATGCTTCCCATGCATGGTGCGCATGCAAACTTTCTTGGAAGTCCCGCACTTGGTGGTAGAAGATCGAACTGAAACTCTTTTCCGAAACATCATGGCCCTGGAGGAGTGCCATTATCCAAGGGAAGCTTACTTCTGTAATTACGTTACCCTATTGGATTTTCTTATATCCACTGAAAAAGATGTGGAATTGCTTGTCGACAAAAAGGTTATTCGTAATCAGCTTGGTAGCAATGCAGAAGTGGTGACTCTGATTAACAATCTGTGCCCCGATCAGGCTGGGGATGCTTCATCCATTTATTATGAACTCAGTCGACGGCTGAATAGGCACTGTGATAACCCCTGGAACCGTACCTTGGCAACCATGTCAAGCGTGTATTTCCCTGATATTTGGAGAGGCACTGCAACTGTAGTTGGGCTAATTATCCTGGGATTCACTTTCTGGAATTTTCTTAGGCCTTATGTTTTGTAGATGTCTAATATTTTGGAGTGCTTTGCTTTAATGGATCGATCCGTAGCCTCCATCTTTATATAATGTTCTACCGAATACTTTCATTATGTTGTTTGTAATATGATGCATATAATAAGTAATTTATGGCTGAACTAATAAGGAAATCATGATCATGTTACTTAATAATTACTTCCTTTCTCGAGCTTTCTGGACTGTAAGTACTTTTCCTTGAATTTGAGCACATTCCCAGGGATCAAAAGGAAGGAAAACATTTCATCACTGATTCAATCAAGAACAATTAATTTCACTGTTGTCCGTTCCTGTAAAAAAATCTATATGTGCGAGAAAAGTTGGCAAGGCAAGAGTGAAATAATACTTGACGGTAAACTCCAGAAGATTATTTGCTCGATTGCTCATCTCCACGTACGCTTCAATGTTTCACGGCTTTTGAACTGCTTACCATATTGCATGCTTAAAATACTTTCCATGCATATATGGTATTGCGTACGCAATCTTTCTTGGTATCAAGTCCCGTTCACTAGGCAATAAGAAGCAGGTCATAACGTATGTTGGGATCCATGATGGGAAGGTTTTGGTGGGGTCATAAAGGATGAGAGAAAGATATATTAGATTAGTTGGGAAAGAATGTGTGAATCTAAATTCAAATTAGGTGGTTTAGGCTTTAAAGACTTGAGAATCTTCAACTTGGCTTTGTTAGCCAAACAGCGGTGGAGTATCTTACAAGATGAAAGTTCTATGCTACAAAGAATTTATAAGGCAACATATATTTCACAAGAGACAATTTCTTTGACTCTGGCCGGCCTGGGTAATAATCCTTCATACACATAGAAAGGAATATGCACAGCAAAGAAATGGCTATTCCAAGGATGTAGGTGGAGAGTTGGTGATGGAAAAACATCAAAAATATGAACTGATAATTGGATCTTAGGACATCAAGTATTACAGATGGGAAGCATAGACTCAAGGGCAGACCATGGAGCAGAAACAGTGGATAGCATTATTGACAATAATAAAGGGTGGAATGTGGAGAAGATAAGAACTCAATTCAATCCAAGTAGCCACATATATACTAAAAATCATAATCTATCCTAGAGAGCAACCAGATAAGTGGATATGGACCAAAGTTTTGAATTCCATTCCAGTTGAAGTACTGAATAGAATATTTCGATACCGGTACATCGATACCGGTACGATGTACCGTTTCGGGATAGTAAATATATGGATAAATTATATATATATATATAAATTATATTCCAAAATAAATTCAAGTCTTAAAAATACACATATTTGAAAAACTCAATAATATTTCTAAGTTGTAATTATTTCTCAATCCAACTACTAAAAAAATCACATATCTTCATAAAAAAGACACAATGCATATACGCTAGCTTAGACCTTACTTTTCAAGGGATAATATTTTAACCTTAAAGTATGATATTATTTCCACAATGCATATATGCTTTTACTTGCTTGTACGGAAAAGGATGCATATATATCACAGTGTAGGTATCTTTTTTTTTTTTTGATGGAAATATGCTTCATTGCATTCATTCAATAACCGAAGTTACAACTGTGACTTATAAGTCAAGAGAACCCGACTATAAGATCAACTAACGCAGCTGCTCAGGAGCTTCCCTGCACACAAAGTGATGGACATTGTCTAAAACTTCTAAAACTCTCAAAAGAGAGAGTAACATCTCTGTATGACCAGAGACTGGATGACCCCTCCTACCTCCAAGGAGGCGGAATACGGAGACAAATGCTATGAACAAAAGGTCCAATAGCATATACCTAGACTAAAAACTAAAGACACAGACAACCTCCAAAACAAAACCAAACAAAAAACAAACACAACCACGAGCATGGCTTGAGCTTCGACGGCACATCCTCCATAGGCAATCGGCATAACGAGCCCCAACAGCACGAGCATCCAGCTTGCGTATGGACCACAAAGACCTCCTCAATGAAGGCCGGCCATACATACACCGACCGTAGCATCGTCTGCTGCTCTCAACTCTTTGCCTCAGATTGAGGCCGCCCAACAACTCATCACTCACCGTGGACTTCAAGCGTACAAAAACACCAAAAACCAACACAAAAACTTGGCAGCAAAAACCAACACAAAAGCCAACACAAAATACACCAACAGACCCACTGAAAACAGAGGCGGAAGACACAAAAACAGAGGACCCTGGTGGCGCCGACACCAACAGAGGCGGAAGACACCAACAGACCCACTGAAAACCAACACAAAATACACCAAAACCAAAACAGACCCACAGAGAGAAGCTGGAGGAGAGCCGACGGTCGGAATATGCTTTCCCGAAGTTTGGGGTCCCAGAGAAGCCTAGTTTTGAAACGGTCGGTAGCTCCTTGGTGGCGCGTGGCGGCCACGCTCAGGAGTGACTGAGACTTCGTCCCGAGCGTGCGAGGTACGCGCCACTCTGTTTGGCGTCGCGTTCGGCGGACTTGAAGATCGGCGGCTGGCGAAGCTCCTGGCGGGGCCCTTGTTGGCGGACGGCGGCTAGAAGGCAACTCGGTCGGCACTCCTCCTTATTTGCCTGAAAACACAAACTGGAAACGGAAACTAAACCAAATCTAACGGGAAAAAACATAGTGTTGAGCAAAGAGGGGAGGGGGAGGGAAGAGAAGGGTTCGGCTCCCCCCCCCCCCCCCAGTCGAAGAACAAGAAGGATGAAGGGTTTCGAGGGGAGAGAGGAGAGGGGTTTCGGAGAGAGAATCAACACCTCGTTCAAGTTCCCAGTGTAGGTATTTGTCAGGATAAAAGCAAAGGGTGTAAACGAGATACAATGTAGATATCGCAAGTTGTTTGGATAGAAGAAAAGGATTGAGGCTTTTATAAGTTTGCCATTTCCTTTTCAGAATATTTTCCAAATTGCCATTTCACTCAATTCTATACCATAATACGTGTTCTAGTTGAAACAACGGAATTCGGCCGTTCCAACCGGAACAGAATGGTTTTTAAAACCTTGATATGGAGACAAGAAAGAAGTGAGAAATTCAGTGTTTGGAGTGCTTACAGATTAATTAGAGAGAAGATAAAAAGCAATCTAGGTGGGTGCTTATTTGCGAGCAGACATAAGGTTCTATCATCTATGGAAGATGAAAGTTCCTAACAAAGTAAAAGTGTTTGCATGGAGAGCTTGCAAAGAAGGGTTATCTAGTCAATACAATTTACAAGAGAAGAATGTCCTAACAGTAAAGAATCGTTGTTTCTGTAATGAAAGAAGAGAGGATTTGCCTTATGCATTATTTCATTGTCCTAAAATAAAGGATTACTAGAGTAGTTTTGTGCCTATTACGGGAGAAATGGACAGGGAGTTGCCTGTAGTAGATGTTGCTATAAAAGTGAAAGAGACTAGAAAAGTTGAAGAACTGACAATATTTTACATAATAGCTTGGGCTTCTAGTTTAGAAGAAATAATATGGTAAATGATAAAATTTGCATTGAGGCTAGACTGGTAATTGAACTTGCTTTATCACTACAGAGGATGTACATAGATATCAAGTCTTTGCCTAACAACAAGACAAAGACCTACTGCTGCTGGAAATCACCCCCAATAGGTTTTCTGAAACTTAATGTGGATGGGGGCAATGTTCAGTGATTTGCACAGAGTTAGAGTTGGGGCTATTCTAAGAAATGATAAAGGAGACATTGTCATGGCTGTAAGTAAGATGGAGAATGAAATTGCTGATCCAGAAGATATTGAGCTGCTAGCAATATTCAAAGGTCGTCAATTGTCATGTGCTAATATTGGCATTCAGAAGCTAATACTTGAGTGACTGTCTATTGATAATAGAGGAGCTAAAAAATGCAGTAGTTTCTTCATCAATGCTAGGGAATCAGAAACAAAGAAAATCTTACTTTTGTTTGGCAAATACAAGATTCAGCATGTAAATTGGTTAGGAAATGAGGCTGCTTAATTATAGACCAGTACTCCGTTATGCTTGGAATGTTGAAACTTTAGAGATGTGGCAAGATTGTATTATAGACTTAATTTATCAAGCCATATGGCTTTATAAATGTTTGTAATGTTTTTTTGATTAATGATATTGATTTCCATAAAAAAAAGGTCCCATACACTAGGCGGTACACGACATTAATACACATAGATAATATAGTATGATTAAGTTTATAAAAGGAGTATTAAAACTAAATATTCTAAAAAATTAAATTTTATTAGGTAATTAATGCAAAACGGTCATGTAGGGGTGGGCTTCGACTCCGATCAGAGTTTAAGTGAGCTTGCCCTACTCAGATTGCGCTTGGGCCCATGACACAATATTCAAAGCCTAATCTGAAATTCAAATCATCTCACCCATATCTAAAAATATATATTTAAAAAAAAAAGACAAAATAATGTAAAAAATAATTGAAAAATGTAAGATACAGTAAAAAGTAAATTAAAAAGCTAAAATTTATATACAATGACTAAATCATATACAATACAAAAATAAGTGATTTAATGTGTGCAAACGATAAACTTAAATTTAAAACTACAAATTTGCAATAAATTCAAGTTTTTAGCACCAAAATATAAATACTATCATATATTTGATTCAAATAGTCACAGTCCCCCGCATCCTTCTTGACAATCCATGCATTTGAGTCAATAACTTGATAGTAATTTTTTGCATGAAGTTTTACTGATCAGATGCACAATTTTTTATCTAGTCATTTAACTATATACTTCTAAACCATTAGCCAAGTGATACATGACATAAACTAGGACATATTATGAATTCACCTTCACCTCTAACTCTGACAAGTTTTGTCTGATGGTAATCATGGTATTGACTTTATCATCAATGAAGGGGCCAAGGGGTTTTTCATCCCATGGTGCGTCTGTATCAATCATCCACAATTAGTCTGGGGTTCACAACTAGGTCTATATAATCATATAAATTATAAATTAAATAATGAAAATATTAAAACTATGTAAATAATCATTAAAAACCATAAAGTTATCCAATTCAAGCCTATAGCTCTTGGCATCAACGGTCTCTACTTCAATGGGCATTGAACTTAACTAGTTTTGTGTGCAAACGAGGGCTCAACGATAGTCGGAGACAATAAACTCAAATAAGCATTCAAGACATGACTTCCAACGCCGACTCCAACGCAATCATAGTGATAGAAATGGCTAGTACTGGAAACTTGCTAGAATTCACCTTTCACCAAGTTAATATATGGAATGTTTCACTAGGTGTCTCGATATCTTTTATAAAGTAACGTTCGAGCTTAGACTTACATTGCATAATATTCCACGATACACAGTTTTGATGATACCATCGTAGCAATAAAACATTTGAACTTTGCGCATGTGTGTCATCTAAAAAAGATGTCAAGCCGGTCAAGCGTGAGGAGGAGCTACCATCTTCGATTGAAGACAGACCACTGTTGTTGGAATGGCTATATAAATAATCAATATCACATTTAAGTTGCGTTTAGGCAATGAGGTGATTTCATATATTTTGTGAATAGTAATGAAAAATTAATGATAAAATATTGAATAGTAGTAAAAGGTAGGAAAAAAATGTGAAAAGTAATGATAAAATAATAAATAGTAGTGGAGTATTGTCAGAATATTCCAGTACCCAGACGGAGCCTAAAGCTCTCTAATAAACTAATCAGCATCCTTATCACTGAGGACGTCCCTAATATAAAATTCTAAAATCGCCAACTTATATCGGTGGTCAAGGATTGCAGTAACAAATAATAATCTATTTATCTTATCAATATCCTCCAATATTTATTATATTTGCATTTCAACCTCATAGGCATAGCATTCAACAAACTCATACTGTCAACACAACTTTGTTGCAAGTATAAAGCCTCGAGAGCTCTTTGAAATACATGTTCACAGTAGGATATTTTGACCTAGATATCTGCATAATTTTTTCATAAAATAACTTTAAAAATTGTACAAAATACTTGACATTGGCCCAATCAATTGTGTCTGGCGCACTGAGCCCCCTTCTCCCCCCAACTGACTATAGCAAAACATACCCCATACCCCCATCCTCAACCTCCATCCACTCAAATGCTCTTTGGTACTTCTACGCTACATCCAACATCATGTATGTAGAGTTCTATTGAATCAAAATATCTAGTTGCAACATATTGGAAGATGGGATCTCAAGCTATTCGACTATTATTATAAACTGGCAGAGCCGTTGGGGGGAAGCCCTCACATATCTCACAATGTTCTGGACTTTAGTAATGGAATCATCAACTTTCTTCAACCCCTTACAAACTATGAGGTTGATGATATGAGTACAACATTGAACATGGATAAATTGGTACTCATGAATGATATACTCTTTTACGATCGTATTCCGTATAAACCAATCAATGGTAGTGTCATGCGCACTAGCACTGTCAACTGTGATAGAAAGCACTTTTATGATCTCTCAATCCTTTATATAGTCATCCATCTCCTTGCCACTCTTGTGATAAAAAATTTAGTTGAAGCCAATAATCTACTTTTGCAACATCCACTCACTGTTAAAAAAGTGGGTTGTGATACACATGTAGCCCATATTCTATATGGAGATCCACGTATCAATCGTAAATGAAACTCTCTAGCTAGTGGCAACAAACATTTCCTTTATCGTTGCCTTCTCCTTGGCATGCATCTTTAAACAATCGTGCATCATCGTATACCATGAAGGCATGAAAAATTATGGCCCTAAAGTGTGCACAAATTTGCAGAAGCTTGCTTTGTCAACCGTGGTAAAAGGCATCTTATCAATGATGATCATCTCCACAAGAACATCCCTCAATATCTTTTCACTGTATCGAGGGCTTGACAACTTTTTAATCTACGTGCCATCAGTGGCTATATAAGTCTCCTAACTCAGCTTCGCTAATCACTTGCCACCAACTCTTTGTGTATCTTATACCACTGGTTGCCCGTAAGATGTGCTATCAATACTGATGTGCCTTACTTTTTCGAATAACAACCACATAGTTGTCCATAGTAGTGGAATCGAGCCTAAGGGTTCTCACGATCACCAAAAATTTTGGTGAAATGTTCTCATTTCCACGACCTTTTTTTACTAGATTGTGTTGGTCGATCGGCCTCAACTCCTCATCCTCATTAAACATATCAACATTTTCTAGATCTATTGGGACTCAACTACTTGCACAAGAGGTAGCTACTCTAGATGGGGGTCTACGGCCCAAAGTACTTGTTGCTGACGCCAACGACTGTTCATCATCCTTTGTGGAATATCGGGGAAAGATGGTGTAGCATTGAAAGTTTGCTTTACTCAACTTTGGTATAAAATTATCTAAAATAATTAACAAACAACCGTCATTTAGCATATTATAAAAATTATCTACATATTGGAAACATATTGAAAAGGAAAAACATATATGTCTAGGCATATTTGTGGTTTTAAAAATAAATAAAATACAAAATTGAATGTCTGTTTGAGCCATACTTGAGTGAAGGCTCAAGCAACCAATTTGTGTTAAGTTTGCTTGAGCTACACTTGAGCGAACAACCTGTATGAAGTAGCTCGAGCTACACTTGAGAAAAGGCTTGAGCAAGCAATCTGTATGAAGTTCACTTAAGTCATACTTGAGCGAAGGCTTGAGCGAAGAATCTGTGTGAAATTTGCTTGAGCCACACTCGAGCGGGCATCGAGCAAACATTATCTAGATCCAAAAATCCCAATTTTTTGAAAATCTAAGTCCTCCAATTCTTGAATTTAACAATTCAAAAATTGAAATCATTGAAATGCTAATAATAAATCATACTCATTTTACAAATTTCAAACCACAATGTGACAATTAAAGCATTTTGGAACCCTAAAATTATTTAAAAATAAATAAATAAATGAGTGCGTGAGCTTACAAATAATTTTTAGTTTGATGAACTTTAGAAGGGGGCTTCCGCTGGCCTTAGGTGACAACTGATGGCAGCGGGGAGGTGAAGCACAATGTGGAGAGGAGAAAGATAAATGGTGCAAGGTGTTGTGGAGTGTGGCTGTGAGGAATGGGAATTGCGAAAGTGAAAGGGGGAAAAGGGGGGGGGGGTCTTGTGTTTTGGACCACTTCTTCACGAAATGATGTCGTTCTGCTTTCAAGCAGAATGACGTGTTTAGTTACTTTAGTAAGGGTCATGCATTTTGGCCCCCCTTTTGAATGAAACGATGTCGTTCCTCTTGAAGTGAACAACATCATTTTGATTCTGTGAAATTAAAAAAAAAAAACTATCAAAGTTCGGAACCAACATGGACTCTGGACTCTGACTCCGATTAGGGCAACTCTGACTCCGATTTCTTTTTCTGAAAACTTGAAGTATTCTGTCAAAGTCGAAGTGCTGTCGGAGTTCAAATAGAGTCAGAATGGGTGGATTTTTTGCCCACCCCTATGGTCACATGGATAATGAACGTAATATCTACACTAACTAACAAATAATTTTATTTTTATTTTTATTTGTTTTATTTTATTATTATTTTTTTAAAGATCAAAAGCTCTCGTGTTGTGTGGGAGATCGAATCGCACTTTTTTTCCCCTTTCAACTAATTAGACGTAATTTAATAAAGCAAAGTAAAGAATTAAAGGCGAAAATGAGAGTACAACTTTCTTGCTACATATATATAAACACGATCGAGTTGTGCAAGGATCGAGGATGATACATGCAACATATAATATTATCAAGCAATGATCAGATAGCGGCCACGCGGAGTTGCTTTCCAGCCAACTATCTCATTCCGTCCTGGCTGTGGCATTTAAGATCAGGCTCTCGATCGATCTCAAGTGTACAAGAAGTTCTTTCGAGCATCATTTGAAAGTGTTGATCTATTCTACCTCTCTGCAGAGTATGCAAGTTTGTAACTCCGATTATAACAGTTCTTAATTATTTTTTCCGATTTGCACAAACACACACTTAGGTATCCAAATATATATATACACACACACATATATATATATATATATATATATATTCCTATCGATTCTACAAATTATCCAATTACTTTCTTGCCAATAATTAATTTGTAGAAATTAAGTGTAATTTTAACAAATAAGATGTGGCAAGGCTGCAATGTTATTTCATACAAATTAAATCAGGTATCCTACAAATTAAATTATAATTCTTATCAATTTATACACACTACGACTCTATAATATATGATCTAGCATTAGTCTAAAGCAATATAATAACTAAAAAAAGTATTACAAGAATCGATTACATTGGCTATATATATATATATCTTCAAAAGATTGTGATCTATTGATCCGTCGACCACTGATCATGTAGGCAAAAGGAAGCAGTACTTGGACTGGAGATTACAATGTGTTGGAGTATAGCATCCAAGATTGAACAAATGGAATTGAAGTCTAAAGCAGTACGCGTTAAATTGAAAGAAGAAGAGTTAGTTAGTTAGTTAGTCATTTTACTTCTTTCTTGTACTTATATATATACAAAGTTCTATTTGTAATTAATTCAATTCAGTCAATACAAATACATTTTCTCAGTTTCCAAGTTTCTCTCTTTTCATCCCTCTATTTTCTTAATTCCATCTTAAACTTAACATGGTATCAGATTGAGAATAATTTTGCTTCCGCAACTTCACTTTTTGATACGATTACAGAGTTCTTTGATCCGAAATCTTTGTAATCTCCGACCATTTTTTTTTTCTTGCATTTCTTGGAAATTTCCAGAAATGAGTTATGATGATGATGTATCTGTTCATTCCTCTCACCTTCGTCAAAATCCTTTGGACGATTCCTCTAGTCCATACTACTTGCATCCAAGTGATAATCCTGGTGCGTTGCTTGTTTCAGAAATCTTTGCTGGTGATAATTACATTGCGTGGAGTTGATCGATTATCATTGCGTTAACTGTTAAGAGCAAAGCTGCATTTATTGATGGATCAATCCTTGCTCCTCTTGCTGATCAACGTGTTCTTCACACTGCTTGGCTTCAAGCCAATAATCTGGTACTTTCTTGGCTCATGAACTCCATATCGAAAGAAATACAAAGTAGTCTTCTTTATGTTGCCTCTACTGTCAATTTATGGAATGAATTGAAGACCAGATATTTGAGAAGTGATGGTCCTAGAGTTTTTCATCTTGAAAAATCTCTAAGTTCCATTACTCAAGGTTCTTTAACAATTACTGAGTACTTCAGTTCGTTTAAGACACTTTGGGATGAATATCTCAATTACAGACCCTTTCCTACTTGTAGCTGTGGGAAGATGGCTTCATGCACTTGCAACTTGTTTTATTTTTTGCTTATGAGACAACATTCTGACTATGTATTAAAGTTTTTAGTTAGTTTAAATGACTCTTATGCTTCAATATAAGGAGTCAATTACTTCTCTGTTCTCCATTGCCAAGCATGGCAAAGGTATTTTCCTTGTTGATTCAAGAGGAAAGTCAACGACAATTACATAATTCTGTTGAGCATGAAACTCATGCTTTGTTGGTCAAGCAAATTAATCACCAGCCTAAATTCTCGAAAGACAAGTCAAAGAGATCCTCCCTATACGGTACTCACTGCGGGTACAATGGACACACTGTGGAGAAATGTTTCCAGTTGCATGGCTATCCCCCTGGTTGAACTGGACCCAAAGGAAAGCACCATTCACCTATTGCAAATGTAGCTATTTCCAATGAAGAGGTCTAAATTTCCAACAGTAATGAGAACCAAAAGTTTTCTTTAACTCATGAGGAATTTACTAAACTTTTAGCACTTGCTAATTTGAATACTCCACCTACTCAAACAAATCCCACACCAGCTGTGAATCTTGCCACTTCTTATTTCTTTGGTAACTCTCTAAACTTTTCTTGTTTTTCTGTTTCTTCAATCCTAAAGCATGAAATTTCATGGATATTAGACACTGGTGCAACAAATCATATGATCTGTTCACCTCTTTCGTATTCTTTTACACCTAAGCCCATTAATACTCTCATCAACCTACCTAATGGCCAATTAGTTTCTGCCACCTACATTGGCACCATTTGCCTCTCTGACACATTATCTATAAATAATGTGTTATGTGTTCCTAGCTTTTCCTTCAATTTGCTTTCAATCTCAAAATTAACCAAAGATACTAATATATCTGTTTCTTTCTTTAACTCTTATTGCCTTTTACAGGACCAATCAGCAAAGAGGATGATTGTGATTGCTCATGAAAAACATGGACTTTACCACTTTAAACAAGTTACTACCTGCACCAAGAATAAGTTTCATTTTCTACCTCTTGCTTTAGCTATTACCCAACACCATTTAGATATCTGGCATAACAGATTAGGCCATGTTTCTGTTTCTAGCCTACATTTTCTTAGACAATTAGAACCTTCCATATCTCTTGATTCAAAAAATGTTTGTGATACATGTCATTTTGCAAAGCAAAGAAAGCTTTCTTTCCCCGTTTCTTAGACAAATTCAAATAATATGTTTGATTTGATACATTGTGACATATGGGGCCCTTTTAGTGTTGTCTCTTATTCTGGTGCCAGATTTTTCTTTACAATAGTTGATGATTACACATGCTGTGTTTGGGTATATATGCTCAAGGCAAAATCTGAAGTTTCCTCCATCTTAAAAATGTTCTGTAAAATGGTGGAAACACAATTTAGTGTTTCTGTCAAAATTCTCAGGTCAGACAATGGGTCTAAATTTCTTATTCCTCAATTCTATCATGATAATGGCATATTACATCAAAGGAGTTGTGTGGAAACTCCATAACAAAATAGTGTTGTGGAGAGGAAGCATCAACACCTACTAAACACTGCTCGAGCTCTAATGTTTCAAGCAAACCTCCCTTTAACCTTTTGGAGTGATTGTGTGTTGACAGCAGCACACATCATAAACATAATACCTACTCCTCTCCTTAAAAATAAAACACCTTTTGAAATGCTCTTCCATAAAGCTCCTCATCTTTCTCATCTAAAAGTATTCGGATGTCTTTGCTTTGCATCAACTCTTTTAAATCACAGGCATAAATTTGATTCAAGAACTTCAAAATGCTTATTCTTAGGATATCTCTCTAATATCAAAGGATAAAAATTGCTAGATCTAAACACAAACAAAATATTCATTTCAAGAAATGTAATACTCTATGAAAGCCATTTTCCTTTTAAAGCCCTACCACCTAATTCTAAGGCTAATTCTTTTTTATTTCCACCAAATACTCCTGCTTCAGAATTTTCTTTCTTTTTTCCTGAAACTCCCTCAAATCCATCTTCCAATGCATCAAATCCACCAATTGAACAAATGCCAAGCACTGAAACACAAAGTGAACTGAATTGTCCAAATGCTATGCAAGAACCAAACTTTTCTTCCATTGAATCAACTGTCAATACTGAATCCTCTGGTGATCAACATTCTCAAAATGTTGATCATTCTTAGCAGCTGAGAAGATCCTCAAGAATGAAACAAACACCTATGTACTTGCAGAATTATTTTTGTGGTTCTGTCCAAAATGTTATACAGGCAAATTCTTCATCTCCTCATGCTGCTTGTTCTCCTAACAAAGGTATTTTCTACCCCATCTCTGAATTTATATCTACAAGTAGACTGTCTTCATCTCATAAAGCCTTTTTAGTATCACTTTCAGCCTCTCAAGAACCCAAAACCTTTAAACAAGCTATCCAAATACCTGAATGGCAAGTTGTTATGCAAAAAGAAATAAATGCCTTAGAGTTAAATAAGACTTGAAAACTTGTTACTCTTCCTAAACACAAACAGACCATAGGCTACAAGTGCGTATTTCGAATTAAATATAAAGCAGATGGTACTATAGAGAGACACAAGGCTAGATTGGTAGCTAAAGGCTACAATCAACAAGAGGGATTGGATTTTTTTGACACTTTTTCTCCAGTAGCAAATGTTACTTCTATTCGGTTAATCCTAGCCATAACTGCCATTAGAAATTGGCTTCTTCACCAACTGGATGTAAATAATGTTTTCTTACATGGTGACTTACATAAGGAGGTTTATATGGAATTACCTCCTGGTATGGCTCAAAAGGGAGAAAGAAAAGTTTGCAAACTTCTTAAGAGTCTTTATGGCTTAAAACAAGCTAGTAGACAATGGTTTGAAAAACTGTCAAGGGCCTTGCTTCAATATGGTTTTGTCCAAGGTAATTCAAGTTCTTCTTTGTTCATCAAGAGGTCTGAATCATCTTTCATAGCTATACTGGTCAATGTGGATGATGTCCTATTGGTTAGTGATAGTTTGATTGAAATTCAACTGCTCAAAGATTTCTTACATAACAAGTTCACAATTAAAGACTTGGGAGAACTCAAATATTTCCTTGGCTTGGAAGTGGCAAGGTCCAAGAATGGAATCTCAATATGCCAAAGGAAATATGCTCTTGATATACTTCAAGATACTGGGATACTTGCTGCTAAGCCTGCTGCATTCCTAATGGAATCCACTGGAACAGATTCTGCCTTGTATGATGATCCATCAGCTTACAGAAGAATGATTGGATGATTGTTGTATTTAATCCTCACCAGACCTGATCTTGCTTATTCAGTTCAAGTTTTAAGTCAGTTTCTTTCCAAGCTAGCAATCAGTCATTATCAAGCAGCCACTAAAGTTCTTAGATATTTGAAAGCAACACCAGGACATGGATTATTTTTTCCCTCATCATCAGAATTGCAATTGAAAGCCTTTTCAGATAGTGACTGGACAGGGTTCATTAACACTCAAAAAAGTGTAACAGGGTTTGCTATTTTTCTAGGCAACTCACTGGTTTCATGGAAAAGTAAGAAACAGGCAACAATAAGTAGGTCATTTGCAGAGGCAGAATATAGGGCCATTGCATCAACAACATGTGAAATTCAATGGCTTCTTTATGCCTTGCAAGATTTGGGCATTAATCATTCTCAGTCAATAATGCTTTATACAGACAGCAAAGCAGCCTTATCTATAGCAACAAATCATGTTCAACATGAGAGGACAAAGCACATAGAAATAGACTGTTATCTTATCAGAGAAAAATTGCAGCAAACAGTCATCAAGCTATTTCATATTCCTTCAAGATTACAGCTGGCATATATATTGACAAAACCTTGGTTCTCTCCCATTTCATCACACTTTACGCAAGATGAACATCATTAATATCCATGTTCATCTTGAGGTGGGGTGTTGGAGTATAGCATCCAAGATTGAACAAATGGAATTGAAGTCTAAAGCAGCACGTGTTAAATTGAAAGAAGAAGAAGAGTTAGTTAGTTAGTTAGTAATTTTACTTCTTTCTTGTGTGTGTGTATATATATATATATATATATATATATACAGAGTTCTATTTGTAATTAATTCAATTCAGTCAATACAAATACATTTTCTCAGTTTCCAAGTTTCTCTCTTTTCATCCCGAGTTCCATTTTCTTAATTCCATCTAAAACTTAACACAATGGCCGAGGCCCCTTCTATACATTTGAGCGAGGCTGCTGCTGTATAGATTAATATAGAGATGGAAGAGCTTACTGCTTTGCTCTTTGACACTGAACCCTTGATGTAACACTTGAGTCCAGTGTGAGACCGTTTTAAAGAATTTTTGGATTTTTATTGTATGTGTGAAAAGCCCATTTGAGTTTTCAAATGTTTTTTTTCCCTTCTTCTTTCTTTTAATTACACTACGGGCCTAAAATCTCTATTTTGGTGTCTTATGATTTTTTGAATTTGGGTTTGATATTTAATTACACTACGAGCCGAGATATTTTTTTTTTTGTTATGGGGCCTACCCAATCACCCTTAAACCCAAACCAATTCCCGTGAGAACCATTTATCAGAATCTTATCCATGCACATCTCAACACCTTTTTTTTTTTTTCCAGGCATGCACGTCTCTCAGACATCTTTTTTTTCCCTCATCTAGGGTTTTCAATCATCTTTATAAATACACTTATTGTCCCTCAAAGAAGTTGCCGCAGCCTTAGTTTTCAGTGAATCTAAAACCACTGCTCAGCCCCTGTTTTGCATGAATAAAACAGAGCATGGCCTTCCTCCTTCGTAAGTTTTCCAGCCACTCACTGTAAGCCTTTGTCTCTTCCTCTCACATTCCCATGATTTCTCTCTCGTTAGCTCTTATATTTTTTTTCTCTCTCTCTCTCTCTTTCATGCTCAACTGCTAGAGTTTTCACCACTGGGGTTCTGCCTTGACCCGTCTCGCTAGTCACCTTTGCTGCTTGTAACAAACCCCTTGTTTACTGGAAAATAGGCTCTTTTGAGGAGAGCACCTCCAAGTAGAAATGATAGGTAGAGAGGAAAAAGAGGAAATTAGGTTTGCATTACTTTTCAAGTGGAAAACTACAGACCTGGCGGCACCTTCTATAAGGTCACCATGCTTACACTCAAAAACGTAAATGGGCCATGGGCCACTAACTGGACTGGACTTTAAATTAAAGCTGACTTACAAACATCAAATAAAACACAAACTCTCAAATTAACATAGCTTCTGGCTGAATAGGACCCTTAATTCCTCAACCCAGCTGGACTTTAAACAACCCATGCCCAAGGCCCAGCCCGGCTCAATTCACTTCCTAACACGTGCATTGACCCTTGATCGAAGCTTCTTCCTTCAATTTTGCGCAGCACTTCATGTCAGACTTAGACTTAGGTTGCGAAACACATCCTCTTTTCTGTCGCCGCTACCTTCTATCTTCCATGATTCTCCACATTCTCCACACGTTGCCTCTAGCTTCCTTGGCCGGTTGTTACACTCCATTCCCCATTAAAAAACCTTGCCCTCTAGGTGGGAAAAATCCTCTTGAAGCTTGAAATAGACCTCCCAAGTCGCATTTGCAGCATCCTGGCCATGCCACTTCACGAGCAGCTCGTCCCTTGCTTGGTTCCCAGCCTTGACCATGCGCCTCCTTATCACTTCCTTTGGTTCTGGATGGAGTACACCGTGAACGTCCACAGGTGGCAGTGACGGAATAGCTACTATTTTCGAACCAATTTTTTTCTTCAACTGGGATACGTGGAAGGTGGGGTCTATGCGTGAGGATGGAGGAAGATCCAAGGTATAAGCCATGCCCCCCACCTTTTTCAGCACTCGATATGGCCTGAAATACCTAGGAGCTAACTTCAGGTCCCTTTTATGGGACACCGTCGTTTGATGGTATGGCTGCAATCTGAGGTATACTAGATCTCCTTCTTCAAATTGTTGTTCCCTTCTTCTAAGATCTGTATATTTTTTCATCCTGTTTTAAGCACTTTGTAAATTTTGTTTGAGAATGTTGAGCATTTGGTCTCTATTGTACAAGACTTGGTCCACTGATTCCATTCGTGAGGTGCCAAGGATGTAGTCCATTACACGGGGTGGGGGGTACCCATAGAGAGCCTCATAGGGTGTGACCTTAGTTGACAGATGCTGAGTGGAATTGTACTACCACTCAGCTAGAGGTATCCACACTGACCAGTCCTTCGGTCGGTCTCCCGTGAAACATCGCAAGTAATTCTCCACTGTTTTGTTGACAACCTCCAATTGTCCATTAGTCTGAGGATGGTATGATGTGCGCATAGCCATCTGGACACCCTGTAACTTGAATAATTCTTGCCAAAATTGACTTGTGAACGTAGTATCCCTGTCGGACACTATGGATTGGGGCATTCCGTGTAACTTAAAAATGTTCTTCATAAATGAATCCGCGACTGTTTTGGCTGTGTATTGGTGCTTTAAGGGTACAAAATGACCATACTTAGTCAAGCGGTCAACCACCAACCACAAACTGTTGTAACCATGGGAGTTAGGTAAGCCCTCAATAAAATCCATGGATATCTGGGTCCATGGTTGAGAGGGTATAGGCAAGGGTTGCAGCAACCCATTTGGAAAAAAATTATCAGCTTTGACCCTTTGGCACAGGTCACATGCCCTAATGAACTGTTTGAGATCCCTCTTCATCCCAGGCCAATAAAAGTCTCTTCTCATCCTATGGGCAAATTTATTGTAGCCTGGATGTCCCCCCCACGGGCTGCTGGGGGTTAGCTCCAGTAGCTTGTTTTTAAACTCCACTTGATCAGGGATATACAATCTGTTCTTGTATAATAACAGCCCATCTCTAACTGAGTACTTGGGCCCCATTTTGCCATCTGAACAATTCTGTAACAAGTTTTTCACGTGCACATGACTCTCATACGCCGCTTTCAATTCGTCCACCCATTCTACACTAGGGAAGGTGATTAGCATCAGTGTCTCTTCTTCCCACTTATCCTTCCTTGATAAGGCATCCGCTGCCCAGTTTTCAGCCCCTCGCTTGTACTCCACAATAAAATCATAACCTAGGGGCTTGGTGATCCACCTTTGTTGCATAGGGGTGCCCACTTTTTGGTCCATCAAATGTTTGAGACTTTGTTGGTCTGTCTTCACTACAAAGGTTCTTCCCAACAAGTACGACCTCCATTTCATGACCACTAAAACAAGAGCAAACAGTTCCTTCTCATAGGTTGACATAGAGAGATCTTCCCTTCAATGCTTGACTGAAAAATGCAATTGGTTGCCCCCTTTGCATCAAAACTGCCCCTATCGCTGTTCCCGATGCATCACACTCAATTGTGAATGGCAGTGTGAAGTCGTGCAATGCTAACACCGGTGGTTGTGTAACCACCTCCTTAAGCTTGCAAAAGGCCTCTTTAGGATCTGCAGACTATAGAAACCCATCTTTTTTCATACTAGTCAGCGAGGCTACAATCTCCCCATAGCCTTTTATAAACCTACGATAGTAGCCTGTTAAACCCAAGAACCCTCTCAATGCCTTTAGGGATGTTGGTAGGGGCCACTCCACCATCACCTTTAGCTTGTCGGGATCCGCCTTGACTCCCATTGCTGAAATCACATGGCCTAGGTAGGCCACTTCCTTGCAACCAAAGCAGCACTTTGATTTCTTTGCAAACAACTGGTGTTGTTTTAGAGTCTCTAAAGCAACTCTTAGGTGGTTGACATGCTCCCTTTTAGACTTGCTGTAAACAAGAATATCGTCAAAGAAAACAAGAATAAATTTTCTTAGAAAGGGCCGAAATACCTCATTCATGAGACTTTGAAATATGGATGGAGCGTTGGTAATCCCAAAAGGCATTACTAAGAACTCATAGTGTCCCTCATGAGTCTTAAAAGTAGTTTTTGGCACATCATCGTGTTTAACCCAAATTTGGTGGTAGCCGGACCTCAAATCCAGCTTTGAGAAAAGTACTGATCCATGCAACTCATCCATTAATTCTTCCACCACAGGAATAGGGAACTTATCCTTGATAGTAATGCTGTTCAAGCCCCTGTAATCAACACACAACCGCCACGTTCCATTTGCCTTCCTCACCAATAACACCGGAGACGAGTAGGGGCTTCGGCTTGGCCTGATTACCCCTGTCATTAGTAACTCCTGAACAATTTTCTCAATCTCATCTTTTTGGTAATAAGGGTAACGGTATGGTCGTATGGAAATGGGCTTGGTCTCGGGTATTAGGTTGATAGCGTGGTCGTGGGTACGGGGGGGTGGAAGGCCTTTGGGTTCAAAAAATACTTCATCAAACTGCTGTAACAGATTTTTTATAGGGGCTGGAACTTCATTTTTGGCCCGCTATTCCAGAATGTTTTCATCTTCTAACAATTGTAAAATTATCCCCTTATTTTCCAGCTTGTTTAGTTTAGTCAAAGGACCCTCCTCAATCATTTTAGCTGCTGTTAGGCCTTGCAACTTAACCTCCTGACCCCCATAGGAAAACTGCATGGTCAGCATTTCGAAATCCCATAGCACCTTCCCAAGCTCTTGAAGCCATTTAATACCCAACACCATGTCACAACCAGCCAATACCAACACTAGTAATTCCAAGAGAAAAGTAGTCCCTTGAATTACAACCCTTACTCCCTTGCAACTTCCTTCACTAACAATGAATTCCCCATTAGCAAGTCTCACTTTCACAGGCTCTTGATTTTTCCATGGTATGTTGGTTGTTTTGAGTATAGCAGGATCTAAGAAGTTGTGGGTGGAGCCCGTATCAATCAGTATGGTAATCCATTGATAAATTTCTGGTTTGGTTTTGGTGGTGCATAGGTCTAAGGTTGGGATGGGTTCTTCTTTGGTTTCACAAGGTTCTTCCTCAACTTTCCCACTCTTCTCACTGTCCAATGCTATATCATCCAACATGTACAATCTTGGATTTTGACATTTATGGCCCGGTGCCCATTTAGAGTCACAGTGATAGCATAGACCCTTTTCTCTCCCGTCTTTCATTTGGCTCTGGTTTATTTTGTGGATGGTCAGATTTGGTTTGAGTTTGGAGTTCTCGGTTGGATGGGGTTGTGGGTTTTTTAAGATTCCAGGGGCGGGTGAATATGTTAGGCTGGGTCTTGGGTATTTCTTGGAGATGTTTGCTTTTTCTTCTTGGATTCTCACCAAGCCAAAGGCTGAGATCAGGTTTGTGGGATTAAACATTTTTATGTCAAACGAATATCATCCCTTAAACCACTCACAAAGCAACTGAGCTTGTAGGCCTCCGATAACTCACGAAACCTGTTCGATAGAGTTTCAAACTTAGATTGGTAATCCACCACAGTACTCGATTGTCTTAGCTCAGTTAACTCCTCTATAGCGTCGTCATAAATGTTTGGACCAAACCTAATAAGCAGAGCCTTTGTAAAGGCATCCCAGTTTGGGATGTGCCCACTGTCTTCCATCTCTTGAAACCAGATTAGTGCCTTACCATCCATGTAAAAAGAGGCCAACTTGACTCTATTTTGTGGAATGACATTGAAAAACATAAAGAAATGATTTGCTTTGTAAATCCAACCTGTAGGGTCATCTCCATTAAAAAGAGGAAAGTCAAGTCTCAACACTTTTGGCTGCATCTGTGTCTCACCCACTTGTATGATGTTTAGGTTCTGTTGTTGCTGTTGAAAAGCTTGCTGATGTTGCTGAAAAGCCTGCTATTGATGCTAAAAAATCTGTTGCTGAAAGTTTTGTTGCTGTTGCTATTGTTGTTGCTGAAAGTTCTACTGCACATAGGCCTGTTGTTTGTGTAGGTGTTGTTGTAGCTGCAGGTTACCCGCTTCATCTAATGGTGGGGGTCCCTCAAACGGTTCAGAAATAGAGCTGCTACTAGGATTCCTTTTCTGCATTTCAATAGTGAGGATGGCCAGTTGTTGGACAATGGCCTCATTTTGTTTTTTTAGGGTAGCCATGTCGTTGTCTACATTAGATAACCTAGCATCAATAGATTTTTTAATGTCTTGATATTGCGCATCTGTAGACTTTTTTATTTCTTGATATTGAGCATCTGTAGCTTTTTTTAGGGCATTGAACCCATCTTGTAGTTGATTTAGTCTAGTTTCTTCAGCCATCTTCTTTACAGGATGAGTCTCTTGATACCACTTGTAACAAAACCCTTGTTGCAGGCTCTTTCGAGGATAGCACCTCCAAGTAGAAATGATAGATAGAGAGGAAAAATAGGAAATTAGGTTTGCCTTACTTTTCAGGTGGAAAACTACAGACCTGGCGGCACCTTCTATAAGGTCACCATGCTTACACTCAGAAACGTAAATGGGCCATGGGCCACTAACTGGACTGGACTTTAAATTAAAGCTGACTTACAAACATCAAATAAAACACAGACTTTCAAATTAACATAGCTTCGGGCCGAACATGACCCTTAATTCCTCAACCCAGCTGGACTCTAAACAACCCATGCCCAAGGCCCAACCCAGCTCAATTCACTTCCTAACACGTGCATTGATCCTTGACCGAAGCTTCCTCCTTCAGTTCTGCGCAGCACTTCATCTCAGACTTAGACTTAGGTTTCGAAACACATCCCCTTTTCTGCTGCCGCTACCTTCTATCTTCCACGATTCTCCACATTCTCCACACGTTGCCTCTAGCTTCCTTGGCTGGTTGTCACACTGCTTTTGGGTAAGCCTCTACAAACTGTCACCGCCCAACCTTTTTCTCTCTTGGTATTTCTGTGTTCTATAATAATTGTTTTGATCTAAAAGCTTCCGTAAGCCTAGTATTTGCTAAGGATGGATCTTTTACCTTCATACCCTTGGTTAGTGAACTTGGCAAAAATTTAGAGTTTCCGGTTTTTTTTTTTTTTTTTTTTTTCCTTTGGGCTTAACTTTATTTTATTTTATTTTATTTTATTTCTATTGGTTTGAGTTAACTCTTTTATTTTGGTGAAAGATTTTGGACTTGGACCATAAACTATTTTTTTTTTTTTTTTGGGTCTAGTGGTATTACTTTAGTTTCACTGTTTTTAATGCTTTAGTGGATTGGATTTAGTATTTTTTTTTAAAGGGGCTTTATTTTATTTTAATTTTTGTTTCATAATATTTCAGAAACTTTTTGTTGTTTAACAGAAAATATATTGAAGGTTTTAATTATATTACTTGGTGTTATTTTTACGGTTGGATTTTTGGAAATATTCTGTAAGTGTTCAATCTCTTATTTGTTTTAACACTTTGAGCCTATTAGATGAATGCTTGATTAAATTATGTTTTCAAGTAAAATTATGTTAGTAAATTTCTTTTAAGAGAGAAGGTTTTCGAGACTTACTTATTTTGGGAATCTAAAATGATTAAAGTATTATTCCAATTTATAAAATGATATTAATATGTTGGATATTTTAAGATATCTTTACTAGTTTTTATTTCCGTGTTAGCAGGATATTTATTCGATTATGAGAATATTGAGGAATTTAGAAAGTGAAACTATTTTTGGGTTAAGAAAAATTTTAGGCTTTGAAGAATTAAAATGGGTGTTTCAAGTGTAAATACGAGTTATAAGTTTATTTGGAGATTTATTCAAGTTAAATGAATTTTTATAGGTGATGATTGATTTTTCATTCAGCACTGTCGTGAGGAAGTTTGGATAAGCTAAGAAATTCAGGTAAGCAGGGTTCCTATGCTAGATTTTGCATAAAATAAATGAACTGAGGTTGATTTTTGGAAAAGTATGCATGTTTTGCTATGAAAATAATTTTGAAACACCTCAGTTATTTGTTTTGCATTACTCATGAAATTTTGATTAAGAATAAGACATTTGCTGGCATGACTGGTTTAGATATGAGCTATTTTGGTATTTGATTTCTGAGCTATGCAAAAGAGAGCGAATATGAAATTTTGTGCATAAATCATATTTTTGTGATCTGATTCTGTCATGTTCTGAAAATGTTTTGTATTCGATATTATATGATGTGATTTTTGAAAACCTCTGGCATAACATTTTGTTTCTGTTTCAGTTATGTTCTGACCTTACCACGAGTGTAAAATTGTGGCCTCTGTTCAGGTTGGTACCAATTTTTTTGTTTTCGGTGCACCCACTTTGGAAGCAAAGTGGTTTTCTGCGTGGTCTTTCCTGTATGCACACTCGGGGCTTTGAGAATAACAAGGGGAAGATTCACATTCTCTTTCTGCTCGGTTAGCCGTCGGGGTTTGCACAACCCTACTACGGAGGTTAAACATGGACTTCTGTTATGATGTGATATTTCAGTTATGCTGTGCCGAAGGAACTTTGAATAAGAATATTTTCCTGAAAATTTTGCTCTTATATTTTTTTGATAACATGTTCTGATTCTGCATTCTGAAAGTGAAACTATTTTGTTCTGCATTTTTTTAACTCTGTAAATGCTCATGTTTACACACTAGTATATGTTTTCT
Organism: Carya illinoinensis; assembly: GCF_018687715.1. NCBI lineage: Eukaryota > Viridiplantae > Streptophyta > Magnoliopsida > Fagales > Juglandaceae > Carya > Carya illinoinensis. Next base: position 2,494,703 of record NC_056765.1, read on the forward strand.
ACTTACCGAGTTGTTGATAACTCACCCCTCATCTCCAAATATTTTTCAGATAATTTTGATGGTTCAACGGGAGATCAAGAGTAGGAAGTTTTAGCAAGTTGTGATGATCGTAGTGGAATAAGTGCCTGAGGGTACAAGTGCTTTTGAGAGTCGTAGTTAGTAAATTGATTTATTTTTAGATATTTGATTTGATGAGTTAAGGATATTTTCGAGTCCTTGGGGAGTTTTTAATTTATATTATTGAGAAATTCTTTGTAGTCCCTATGAAGGAACATTGATATTTGGGTTGTGTGAATAAATGAATATTTTATGGAGTTTTCTGAATTTTATAGTTGTGTTATTGAAGTTGATATTAAGTAATAAGAGCTAACTCTTCGGACCTCTGGGAACGGGGCATTACACTTGAGGCCTTTCAAGTGGCCCGAGCTTTGCATCTACAGGGTCCCAAAGAACTCTGAGTTTTCAGGGACAAAGAAATTAAACAATTCACTCCAAGGCTAGTTTCAATAGGCCCCTTTCACTATGGCAACCAAGAACTGTAGGGAATGGAGAACGTGAAACTCATATATTTCAAGGAATTCTGTTATCGGACTAGGAACGCTGAGCATAATCGTGTAAAGTTCACTGCAGATAGAATCTATCACGAGGACGTCTCCTCACGAATTGCTGACATTTCACGATATAACTCTTTTCTGCAGTGACTGATTTTTATTCAGCTTTTGTTCTGGATAAATGCATATCCTTATGGACCCGATTTTTACTTAAATGACTTATCTAAACAACCTCTAAAACTTCTAGATAAACTCAATGTTGTTTACAGATAAAGTCGACAGTTATTTTACATTCATAAAAAAATTACAAATATAATGATAAGATAAATCTTATCATTTAGTCATCTAATTGTAGCCAAGTTTTGCCTTTATAATCTCCCCTTTGGCGGATTGGTGACAAAACCAATTTGATGAATGTAATATAAAACCTGTCAAAAGCACAAACAATAAACCAAGAAACCGAGTAAAAGTTCCAAGCAAATAATCAAGAATAAAACAATAATGACATAGAACAATGTTCTAATCCAACATCAAATTTATGTCCAGCAAAATAAACAAATATCATTCAACTCCCCCTAACAAATTCATTTAAACAAGTTCATTAAACTCCCCCTCAACAACACACTTACTGAAACTCCCCCTAAATTTCACAATACCAAAATATTTCAGCATATTTCAATTTGCTCTTCCAATACTCCCCCTTTTTATATGAATCTGACAAGACTCATAAGAGAATATAAATTATTTATGTGTGTCAAGATGAAAGACATGATGAACAACTCCCATTTGTCCCAGATTTTCATGGATTAAATGTACCTGATGTATGAGCATGAATGTATGTCAAACAATGAGCAAATGATTGAGACAACTTAGTTGAGATAAAAAATCAAACACTTGGTATGCATTGGGATAAAACTAAAATGTGTAATCCCATAACTCACCAAAAATCGCCATCAATACATGCATGAAATCAAACCATATGAGCATATATTTTAGATTTTAAGATATTTTAGCCCCAACATCCAAACAACAATCAAAATCCCAATCTCCATATATATAGGTGCTGAAACTTAGAATTGGAAAGAGAGAATGATTTGATTAAACTCTAAATCTTACCGTGATGGAGAATCTTTAGTCAACAAACTTGGAAGTATTTCTCCCAAGAAAATTGAATAAGATGTGTATAAGATAAGGAGGGCTAGGGCTCGTGTATGAAGAGTGCAACGTGTTTGGGTGTGTTCCCGTGCAAGTGAAGGGGCAATTATGTCGGGGAGCTGGGCACATCTTTGTGACTTAAGTCAGTTAAACCGTGCACGTGCTTTGTGCCTTAGAGTCCCACTAGGACTTATGCCAATAAAGTAGAAATCAAGTCCCAAACTTCTACTTCAGAATCACAAATACCCAACACTGACCTAATCACAAAATATATTTTATATTTTTATCACTTTATTTATTTTAAATAAAATACTAAGTAAATAAAAAATGAAAATAAAAAAACTAAAAAATTAATCTTTTTCTTATATATATAAACAATGAGGAAAATAACATGTTTTGATGCATCTCAATTCAAACATAGTGTCACTCAAAAAACAAATTCATTACAGTATACTATCTTATTTGCAACAATCACCATGGATGTTCACTCCTCATAAGATCATCAATATCAAAGTTCATGTGAGTGTGTGAGTGAGCAAACTTATATAAGGTAGCAACTATTTATTATTTTTTTTTCTCTTCAATATATTTTTATAATATTATCCATGAATATTTTCTTCTTATAGATGCTCCCGAGAGATTGTCACACATCTCAAAGTCAAACTTTATGCTAGGGCCTTGATACATGAGTGTCTTCTCCAAATATTAGTTTGCACAACCCCCTTTTTCTATTTCCATTTTTGTTACTCATATTTTTTTACAATGATTAGAACAACGATTTTTTTTCTATAAGAAATTAAGGGGATAGATACGTGTAGGGTGTTTGTCTTTTTCCGCAATGATTTAATACTGAGTTTTTTATATGAATCAATTATTTATGTTTGGCCAGGAGAGATCTCTTTGTTGTTGTACTAGGTTCAACTAGTATTAGTCAATTCAAGGCATGAACTTCCTCTATGATGAGCATCTCATTAAACATTATAAACTTTAATTTTTATAAGCATACATATAAATTCCTCATAGTGCTTTGTAAATGAACTTTGTCAACATAATCCATAGGGTTAGTATGCATAAAGTGAATTGCACAAAGTAGAAAGATGCATAGGTTCAAGAATTTATTAAGTGAGAACACAAGTGTTCAAACTTTGACATATCAAGCATGCACTTTCCTTGAAGAAAAACTTGAACCAAACCAGAAAAAGAGTAAAAAAAAAATATATTTTTTATTCAAAAACTGAAAAAATAGAAACATAAAAGCAAAATAGAAAAATAAAATGTATGTCCTAGACTAATGCAATAATATAAATAATGCAAGAACATGCAAGTAGTCCTATTAATTAATGTGATATGGCATCTTCTTTGACCACCCACTTTGTTTTAAATTTTTGCCTATTCTTTTCATCAACACCACTTTGTATGATCTTTTCTTTATTTTGAAAGTAAAAATATGCTACTTCACCAAGTTTGAGACTTAAGAAGTTGATTTGTTGACTCATATCACAAACTCGATTCTCTAGACTATTACCTTTTCTTTTTGGGTTTCTTTCACCTTCAATTTTATGCACTTTATTCAAGTTAAAGTAATATGACCTTATATGACTCACAACACCACAATGATGACAAGTAGGAATAAACTTACCTTGAATAAGTTTTTTTGAGGTTGATTTTCCATGAGGCTTTTAAAAAATATTTGAGTTTGAAGCGACTTCTGTTGGATTATCCACAACTTGGCTTCATTCGACAAAGACAATATCCTTAGAGGTAGTGGCAGTGGATGATGATGTTGTAGGATCTTTGTCTTGGGAAGTTGTATATCCTAGGCCAGATCTATCACAACTCGACTTGTGAAAACTCAACATCTCATCTAATTTCTATGTTACTATCTTTTGCTTGCACATCTGAAACTTTTCTAATTTTTTTTAGTACAGCCTTTTGATCCTTTAATCTTGATACTTTAACACCAGAAATTTCTAATGTCTTAGAAATATTATTTTTCTCATTCTCCACAACAGTAAATCTATTGTAAAGCTCCTTGTTGAGTTTCCTTAATTTGATCACCTCTTTATACACATCATTGTATGCTTCCTGTAAACATAATTCTTGGTCAGCAGCAACAAGTGATACATCTAAATCACTGTAATTACAACCACTTTCAGATTTTGCTAGTGCAATCTCAGAAAAATCATTCACAATTGTAGAAAAAACCAAAAAAGATTTTTCCATATTAGAAGATGAGTTTGAACTTTCAGAATCAGAACTGTCACTTAGTGTGACATTCAATGCTGTTCCTTTACTTTTGTTGAAATCTGAACATTTATCTCTTATATGTAGGGGTGTAAAAAAAATCGATAAACCGGTAAACTGGACAGGACAAGACCAAACCGGTGGGATTGGTCCAGTCCCGAGTTTGATTCGGTCTGGTACCGGTTTTATTTTCTTAAAACCAGTCAAAATCGGTCCAATTCCGATTTTTCTTTTTCTAAAACCGGACCGAACCAGTTTATATATATATATTTTTTATAATTTTTTATATTGTATATAATATTTATATATAATATATAACTATATATAAAATAGTTTTGTATTATATGATAAATTACTAATTAATATAATATTAAATTTTAAAATCTTATATCATTTTGTTTATTATATTAATAGTTATATTAATACTATATCAATATATATTATAATATACTATAATATATCATTATAGTCTATAATACAATTATAATATATATTATAATATACTACAATATATTATCACTATAGTATTATATACTATAATATGCTATATTATATAATATATTATATAAGTACATTAAAACCAATAAAACTGGACTGAACCAAACTAGAAGCCGGTAAAATCGGAGTACCGGTTTAGGAGGATAACCGGTGCTTAATCAGTTTTGAAAAATGCAAAACTGGTGCATACCGGTTCGGTCCTAAATTTTATCTAAAACCGGACCGGTTACACCCCTACTTATATGACCATATCCTAAGCATTCATGGCAGTTTTCTTTATCAATTTTTTTAGATTTTTCTTTATTCCATTTTTCATAATAATTTTTCTTTGTAGAAAATTCTTTACCTCTTTTTTGCTTTCCACTAGACTTTTTATTAAACATGAATTTTCTGAACTTTTTTGCTATGAAATTTATATCTTCATTGTTAAAATTTTCTTCATTAGAAAAATCATCTTGATCATCTTTTACTATTTTGAAAGCAATGGACTTACATTTTCTTGTTTGAGGAAGTGAGAATTCATATGTTTGTAAGGAACTGACCAGCTCTTCAACCTTTATTGTATCCAAATCCTTACTTTCCTCAATGAAAGTAACCTTAGGCCGAAATCTTTTAGGTAAGGACCTCAAAATCTTCCTCACGAGTCTTGAATTCTCTACGTTCTCATCGATATTAAACTTGAAATTCACAATATCATGCAGTTTAGTATAAAAATCATTAAAACTCTAATCTTTCAACATTTTAATCTCTTCAATTTTTGAGGTTAACATCTGCAATTTAGAATTTTTTACTATTCTTGTGCCTTCATGTGTAACCTCTAAAACATCCAAAACTTTTTTAGCAATATCACACATGGAGATTCTTTTAAATTCTTCGGGGGATACCACCATGAAAATAACGTTAACTCATTTTCTATTCCAATTGCAATTGTTGATTTCATCTTTCATCGAAGCATCTATAGATGTCATAGGTTTAGTTCATCCTCGTTCAATCGAATGCTATATACGTTCATCCAAAGACTTGTGGAAAGCCCTCATACGAACATTTCAATAAGCATAGTTTTCTCAATCGAAGTGTGGTGGAACATATAATGACGTCGACATGATCTACAAGGACACAGATCACACTCGGATGAGTGAACCTGTCGCTGATTCCAATTGAAATTCCCAATGTATCCCTGTGAAACCACAAAATTGTCTACCAATTTTCTTGAACAAATTGATCCGATCTCAATATTATAATTATTAAACGAATCAAATACTCAAAGAAAAAAAAAACTTACATAACACAACGATTGGTTACAAAGGGAAACCCTTTTAAAAAACTCTTTAAAGGTAAAACCCTACAGGGTAGCTAAGTCCAGGAAAGTCAATCTTATTGTTTGAAAATCAATTACAAGTACTTCTCAATTACAAAACCTTTGTAACCTAACTCTCTTACTTGTCTAGACAAATGACCTATTTTTTATCTACTGCAGTAGCAGCCAGAACCTCTAGCTATTTTCAAACTATTGAGTTCTCTCCTGGAACTCTAGTGGCTGAAATCCAATCAACGATCCTTCACACTTCAAGCACAATCATATTCAAAGAGAGATCACAAATATGAAAATTTATTAAGGAATTTTCTCACAAAAATATGCACTAGAAAGTGTTCCAGAAAATATGTAGATCTGAATCTATGCAGATCCTAACTATTAGGATCCCTTAGATAAACAATCTGGAAATAGTTTCAGTTATAGTAGGATTCTACTGACAGATAAAATCTGTCGTGAGGACGTCTCCTCATGGATTCTTGACATTTCGCGATAACTCTCTTTTGCAGCGACTGGTTTCAGTTCAGCTTTTGTTTTAGATAAATGCAGATCCTCATGGATCTGATTTGTACCTAAATGACTTATCTAAATAGAATCTAAGACTTCTACATAAACTCAATGTTGTTTAGAGATAACATCAATAATTATTTTACATTTATCCAAAAATTACAAATACAATGATAAGATAAATCTTATCATTTACTCATTTAATCCTAGCCAACTTTTACCTTCACAACATGGATTCCGATTTGGGTTAGTTTTTTACAAGATTACATATTTTGTTTCTATGCAATAATTGGGATTTTACCTTTCATATAATCTCAAATTTACTTAGCTATTGGAGCCCGACTTGTGGATTTCAGAGCTTAGTTTCTAATTTTATCAATATTCCTTACTTTCAAAGTCTTCTTTCTACTTTGCATATTTTTCAATTTCAATCCTTAATTTCCGTTGATTAACTCACGGTCAGAATAATTCTTATTTTCTCCGACATCATTAAAAATTGTTTACATTACATACAAACAACTCTATTTATGAAAATATTAGTGAAATTCCCAATGTACTGCTGTGAATCCAAGAAATTAACTACCAATTTACTTGAAAAAATTGGTTGGATCCCAATCTTGTGATTATATAATCAATCAAATACTTGAAGTAAAGAGATAAACTTACATGAAGTAAAAATTCATTACAAAAGGGTAACCTTTTAAAAAACTCTTTAAAAGTAAAACCATAAATGGGTCGGTAATGAGAAAACCTACTTAATTAACCTGAATCAACATGTTTTGACCCATTTAAATTTTACTACAAAATCATTACAATTTTATTATTATTGAATTGTGATATTAGTATTTCTTAGTATGCTTATGTTTTTATTATTGGAATTATAATTCTGGACCTATGCTCATATTTGTTATTGTAGGATTTGTAATATTAGTTTTATTATATGTTAAAATTTTAAAAATATTGATATATATTTTTTGTTAGTTGATAGTCTTAATTTTTTTTAAGATATTGTGGCTAGTAATAAATATATATTTTAACTTTTATGTGAAATTAGGTCAAATGTGTTATACGTGTTAGTTCATCCTATTTACATAAAATGGGTTCAAATGACTTGTATCAAGTTGACTTATTTCTAATTACTTATTAAATGGGTCAAAATGGATAAGATGACATGACCTGTTCTCTAAACGGGCTGGATTTAGGGCTTGAGACATTGACATGTTTAGCTCAATGGGTCGGGTTCAGATTGACCTATAGAATCGAATATTCATGATTTAAGACAACACCAAAATGACTTGAAAACATGAATTGTCACCCCGAGTGGCAGCTAGAGAGAGAATATTGGCCAGCCAAATTAATTAGGGTTGGTATTTACTACATGAAATTGCATGGATTAATTATGTAAATAATTGTAGAGAGATTCATTTGTAATTTGATTAGTCATATATATTGAGGTATATATATAGCGTTATATATATAGTCATCAAATTAGGAAAACAGTACACACACACACACACTCATATATATCACTACAAGAGATACTGCTTTTTGAGGCCAAATTTTTTTGCGGCCCCAATTATTTATTTGCAAAAAGTCAAAAATCACTGTTGCAAGGTATTATTTCAGGCGAAACATGGAATCTCCGTGAAAACACACTTTTTACGACGATATATTATCATCATAAAAATTATATCTGCAATTGAGTGCTTATTTTCCGTCGCTACCCACTTTCACCGCAAAACAATATTTTAAATAGCGATACATATCACGACAAAAATAAACTCACTTAAAAGGATATGTAATTTCCATCGAGTACATTAATCGTCGTAAGGGAACGTTGTAATTTTGCCTGAAGTTAATATTATTGCAGCATGAAATATTACTAATAAAACTCATTGATATTTCCTTTCTACGCTTCAAAATGTTGCCTAATTTTTGTTTGGCTGCCCTGATTCTCTCTCTCTCTCTCTTCTTTGTGAAATTGTTGTCATCACTCCGATCATCGTGAGCCTACTGCTATGCTATTGCGTCTTTGCCTTTAAAAATTCAAGCTCGTATCTCTCTCCTCCAACTGATCTCTCTAACTCTCTCTATATAAATCTCACTCCTGCCCTCTCTCTCTGTCTCTGTCTCCTTCTCCCTTCATGATTAGGTAGTCCCTCCGTGTCGCCGAACTAGCCCCTAGCAGTGCGCCACCTCCTGCGGTAAGTTTTCTCCTGCTATCTTTGATGTACTCTTCCTTTGGTATATATAATTATATATATATATATATATATATAGACCCATGAGTTCTAGCTCAATGGTTGTCCAATATGTACCCACACAATTCAACAATCCAATTTCATAGAGAATTCAATTAATTTCATAGCAGCTACTGCCATTTATCTTCAATCCCTTTCAGCTATTGAAAGTAATTCATCATCTTTTTTAAACAATAATTTATTCTCAATCTTTTTAACTTAGTATTTTTCTGCTTTGATTATTAGACTAAGGCACGATATTATATTATCCTTGCTGAAACTGTGAAGCTGAAATGTGTCAGATAGCAACAAGTTTAACACATCAAACCTTTGTTTCACTGTGGTAGAAAAAATTTGAAGAGCATTGAACAGAGGAAGGGGTTAACCAACTAATGTATGTGCTCATCAAGTTTCTTTGTGTCTTGATGATTATGCTTGAAAAGACTCAGATTCAATTCTTTTCATATTGGCCTCTTTTACTCATTAACATTATGTTGTTAATTGAACAACATAATTTGCATAGGCTAACAACTCCCTCCAAAATCAAATCAAAGACTTTATATTCGTTGGTCTAATTTAGATACAAAAAAACATAGCATATTTTGCAATGGTTTTCATGCTGTCTTTGCTTTGTTTTTAGAGAACCAGACATCACATATGTATTTAAAGACATACATGTGATTGATCAACTGGGTTATGTCCCACTTTGATGATTGATCAATTTCTCATACGGCCTACTCACAATCAACATTTACACAATGCTTGACATGATTCTTCATCCATGGTATTTAAAAAAAAAATATGTAATTTGCTTAGTGCAACATATCAAGGTCCATATGTAGCTCCCAAGATTTTGAGTTTTGTATTTAATAAATAGGTTTTTCTTTTTGTGGGAAGATTATTTGGATCACTTTAATGATCCAAAACTTGTTCCCATGGTTTGTACTTATATAAATTCTGATAAAAAAAAAAAATCACCTTATAATGCTGGTTTACAAATGATCCAGCTAGCTACCTATAACTATAATAATCCAAAAACTTCTATGATTCTTATGGTTATGTGGTGTGAATTAGTGGAATTATATGATTAAAGAGCAAGTTACTTTATTTCTCAAAACTTATCACCGATTGGATTCATACGTATCCTCTACTTAACTATAATCTAACTACTTTTCCATAACATGGTTTTCTTGTAGATGGACAAGAGTTGGATGCATATCACTGATAGAATAAAATCAAGAGAATATGCCAAAGGTGTTAAAGAGTACATTACTTTGCTTGATCTCATGCTATTGACTATGTTGAAATTCGTTGTCCATGTAGACTGTGCTCAAATAATTCTTGGCTACCTATAAGTATGGTAGAATGTCACTTGTTCATTAAAGGGATTGATCCAAATTACACGGCATGGATATTCCATAGTGAGTAGGAAGTTTTATTTGTTAGTGATGATGATGATTTGCATGAAGCCGAACCTAATGATGAATACATTGATGACATTGATGTCATTTTGGATGACATTCGGGCTGGGAGTTTCAGAGATGTTGCTTCAACTGAGTCATTCCATGCTGAGGGTGCCACTCCGGTCGAAACTGATTCAACCAAATCTTTTGACCAGCTCTTACTTGATGCCCAACGTCCTCTTTATGTAGGTGGTAAAATTTTTTCAAAACTTTCATTCATTGTCAAGTTGTTGCACATTAAAACTATTGGTGGTTGGAGTGTAAAGTCATTCGACATACTTCTTCAATTATTGAAGTCAACTTTTTGTAAGGCTCTTTTGCCTAACTCATATCAAGAGTCACACAACTTACAACAAGGCCTTGGCTTTAATTACAAAAAAATACATGCTTGTTTGAATGATTGCTTACTTTTTTGGGAGGAAAATGCAAATAAAGAAGTGTGTCCTATATGTAAGGTGTCAATGTGGATCTTCAGCACAAAAAAGGAACGAGGAATTCCTCAAAAGGTTATGCAATATTTCCCGTTGAAGCTACGGTTACAAAGATTATTTATGTCGAATAAAGCAACATTTGATATGAGATGGCATAAAGATCGACACGTCCATCATCAGAGTATTCTACAACATCTTATCGACTCTAAGACATGGATGGCATTTGATAAAGACCATGCTTGGTTTGAGAAAGATGCTCGGAATGTGAGTCTTGGTCTAGCTAGTGACAATTTCAACCTGTTTAATAATTTGAGTAAATCTTACAGTATATGGCTAGTGATTCTTGTCCCTTATAACTTGCCCCCTGGTTATGCATGAAAGATCCATTTTTCATGACTCTTTCCATTTTTCATGACTTCACTTCTGATTCTTAGACCAAGACCACTAAGAAATGAAATTGATGTTTATGGGAAAATGGTGTAGATACATACGATGCAATGGTAGCCCAGACATTTCGTTTGCATGTAGCTTTATTATGTACAATCAATGACTTTCTTGTATACGGAAACCTCTCTGGGTAGATCACTAACGGAAAGTTGGCATGTCCATCATGCAACAAGAAACTAATTCTAAGTGGTTGACATATAGCTGAAAACATTGTTATATTGGTCATTATTGTTTCCTTAATTTGTGAGCGATCATTGCTGGCAACCAGAATATCGTCAACATAGACAAGAACAAGAGTGACACTGGTAGAAGTAACCAAGGTGAATAAAGAATGGTTTGCCTGAGATTGAGAAAAACCTGCATCAAGAAGCACAATAGTGAACAATAACCAGGAGGGGGAGTCATGTAAAATTCCTCATCAAGGTCAACATGTAAGAAGGTGCTATTGACGTCAAGTTGGTGAATGATCCATTGGCGAGAAGCAGTGACAGCCAACAAACACCGAACAGTAGTCATCTTGGCAATAGGAGCAAAAGTCTCATGATAGTTGAGGCCTTCAACTTGAGTATAGCCTTTAGCGACTAACCAAGCTTTGTTTCTTTTGACGGAGCTATCTGCGTTGAGCTTAGTTTTGAACACCCATTTGCAGCCAATGGGTTTCTTTCCAAGGGGAGGGGCTCAAGTGTCCAAGTTTAATTATCTTCAAGAGCAATAACTCAACAGGCATGGTATCGTGCCAATGGGCGTGACGAATAGCAAAGGAATAATAGGAAGGGTTAGCATAAATAGCGAGAACATTTAAAAAAATAAGATGAGAATGTGAGAAACGAGAATAAGAAAGAAAAGCAAATAAAGGGTGATCAGTACCTGAGGTCGATGTGGCGGATGAAGATGCAGTGGACTCGGTGTGTATGGTCAGGCATATATAGTCCTGAAGATATGCGGGTATACTAGTGGTGCGACGAGGACCAGTAGGAGGAAGAGGAGGAGAATGAGAAGGTTCAGAAATAGTAGTAGAAGATTGGGGGGGGGGGGGGGATGGTAAAATGGGTTCAGGAATAGGGCGAGGGAGGATAGGTGGAGATGTGGGTGAAGAATGAGGAATGTCCTGGAAAGGGAACTGATATTTGTGAAAGGTGATATCATGAGAATAAAAAATGGCCTGAGTGTCTAGGTTGTAGAGTTTTTATGCTTTATGAGTGCTGGGATAACCAAGAAAGAGACACTTAGAGGCACAAAGAGAAAATTTGTCGCTGGCAACTTGAAGAGTTTGGACATAACAAAGACAGCCAAACGCTCGGAGATGGTCATATTTTGGTGGGGTATTGAAGAGAAGTTCAAAAAGGAGATTTATTTTGAAGAATGCAACTGAGTGTGCGGTTGATGAGATATGTAGTGGTGGGGACACATTCACTCTAAAATTTCAGAGGTAAGTGAGCTTGAAAATGCAGACTGTGAGCGACATTCAAGAGGGGCCGATGTTTACATTCCGTAACACCGTTTTGTTATGGAGTTTCAACACAGGTACGTTCATGAATGATGTTATGATTGTGAAGATAATTTTGAAATTTGTGAGAAAGAAATTCTTGGACATTGTCAGTGCCAATAATTTTAATGGTGGTGTTGAATTGATTTTGGATGAGAGCAAAGAAATGCATAAGATGAGTGTATGCTTCCGATTTATAGTGAATGAGATAGATCCAAGTGGTGTGAGAAAAATAATCAACAATGGTAAGAAAATAATGAGCACCACAAATAGAAGAGGTATGATAGCCACCCCATATATCACAAAAAATTCTATTAAAAGCCGTAGCACTTTTATTAGCATGAATAGAAAAATGTAGTCTAGTGTGCTTAGAACGAGCACAAATATCAAAATCAAAGATAACACAAGAATTATTGAAAAGACTAGGAATGACTAAGTGGGAAGGGTGACCTAGGCATTGGTGCCATAAAATTTTATTCGCAGTAATCTGAGTAGAAAGTGCCATGGTGGGTGGTGACCGGTACACATAAAGTCCATTGCAAAGTTCACCAGCCCCAATTAGCCTTGTCGAGTACGGTCCTGAAAAGAAACAGTGAAAGAAGAAAAAGAGATAATGCAAAAATTAGTATGAGTGAGCTTAGGGATAGAAAGAAGATTAAAAAGGAATTGAGAGACAAAAAGGACATTGTGTAAAGTGAGGTGTTCGGCTAGAATACATGTGTCGACACCCTCAATTTTAATTAAATGGCCATTTGGTAAAGTGACCATCCAGTCATGAGGTAAAGGAACCGGGGAAGTAAACAAGGTGTGGTCATGGCAGAGGTGGTCGGTGGCCCCACTATCCACCACCCAGTCACGGTGGCTGTCAAATAGTGGAGTGGCAGATACATTACCGACGAAGTGGGTAGTTGGATTGGTCGGTTTGAGTAGGTCAAGCAGCATTGGTACAACTTTGGCATCAAACCAAGGATAGGGGAGGAGATGAAGGCTTGGTGAGCCATCGGCGATGAAGAAGAAGGAAGTTTTTCGAAGAGGAAGGGCTACTATCTACTGCAGAGCTCGCGCTCTACTAGATACCCAATAAGCCACCAACATCAGTCACAGGTGTGACCAGTCTTCCCGCATTCGGCGCATAGTAGGTGGTTTTTGGAGGGCCACTAGAGTGAGTGGGGAAGATGTGTGCTAATTCCGACATTGCTGTTGGCTTGACGTTGAGGAGACGATGTTGTTCTTCCTGAAAAGGAATGAAGAAAATTTTGGTGATGGGGGGAAGTGTTTCCATGGCTAAAATTTGGGTTCTGAGTTGGGAAAATGAATCATTGAGGCCAAGTAAAAATTGGTAAACTTTCTCCTCTTCAGCTTGTTACTGCAATTCTTTGAGGTCGTTGGTTTTTTGTAAGTGTTTGAGTATCCCAAATTTGCTTGACTTGGTTGTAATAGTCATGAACATAATGGTTGTGTTGCTATGGGGATGATCGCTCATGCTTGAGATGGTAAATCCTGACATTGTTAGCATGGCAAAATTATAATTGAAGATCAAGCCACACTTCTCGATGATCGGTATGGAATTCAAGGGAGTTGCCTATGGGGGGGCTAACGCAATTTAGGAGCAATGTAAATGACCATATCTTTAGTTTGGTTCCATTGTGTGTAATTTGTAGAGGTGGGTTCGGGTGGGGAAAGGGTGCCATCAACGAAAACTAGTTTGTTTTTGGTGTTAAGGGCAAATGTCATGGCTTTTTGCCATTTAGGAAAATTGTCACCGATGAGAAGGCTGGAGACAAGGATGAGACTAGGAGAGTTGGAGGGACGAAGGAGGTATGGAGAGGAAGGAGGGTTTGAGAAAGAAGCCATGGGAACGTGAGATAAGGGATCGGTTAAGCTGATACCATATCAAGAATTCAATCTTTGTATTTTTGAAACTTGAATTGTACATTGAGAAAATGATCAAATAAATAGATACAAGGAATAAATCTATCTAAGGTAACTAATTGAGTATGGTATCAATTTACAATTACAAAATCAATGGCTAATTTCCTAAAATCGTGGTTTTACAAAATTGGAGAAGATCTCTATTTGATTTGTGGTAAGTGAGTTGTCAATACATGTCAAGCGTGTATTTCCCTGATATTTGGAGAGGTAATGCAATTGTGGTTGGGCTAATTATCCTGGGATTCACTTTTTGGAATTTTCTTAGGCCTTATGTTTCATAGATGTCTAATATTTTGGAGTACTTTGCTTCAATGGATCAATCCCTAACCTCCATCTTAATATCTTCTACCGGATTCTTTCATCATGTTGTTTGTAATATGTTGCTAAAATACTAAGGAAATCATGATTTTATTTAATAATTACTTTCTTTCTCGAGCTTGCGGGACTGTAAGTACTTTTGGTTGAATTTGAGCAAATTCCCAGTATAACACCCAAGACCAAGCCAAGCATGAGTTTTATTTTAGGTTAACTTGTAACGGTAGCCATCTCGGGATTTAACAAGTATTTTTTAAATAGGCTAAAGACCCAAAATTTATCTTGGCAGAATATAGATATATTTTTTATTGGATTTGATAATTAGGTTGAAATCATTTGAAATTTTATGGACCAAGTGGAATATTTTTTCATTTGATAATTGGTCCGAAAAAATTACGGGACAAGTTGAGTTATTTTAGTTATTGAGCTGAGGTTCATTTCTACTTATTAAATACTCAACCCATGAAAATATAGACGAAGCAATGAGATTATTTTGGACCTCCCTAACTGGCCTAACCTCGTTGTTAAAACCATTCACTACCCAAGACGTGGGCCCAACTATTTAGAAATGGACCCAAAAGCCAAGCCCGTGAGAACCGGGTCTAGACTCTTCGCACGTTTCCACTCCTTGCACACCTCCTTCCCACTAGGGGCGACACTGTATATATACACCTTACACCCTTCACGCATAGACCCACATGCATGTAATTCCTGGATCTTCAACCTAGAGCTAGGGTTGCTGCAACGTTTCCATGATTTCTAACCAGCAAGCATTTTTTTTTTCAGACCACGGCAAGTCTCTCCCCATAGTGTAGTGAAGCAAGCCATCAATGGCAAAGAACACCCCTATACCAGATGCTATTTTACCAAGGACCCTGCACCACTGATAGATCATGGCCAACCTCACCACCAGTACACGGAATCAACCATCCCTCAAGCCCTTCCTCATGATTCCCCCCCATCCAACCACAAACTGCAGCCACCCATGTACAAAGGAAACAAGCCACAGATTGTACCGTTGCCCTCCAAGTTCAGGGAGCAACTGACAAGCCACCTTAACATTGTTGAAGCTTGTGAGAGAAATGCGCATACCAACCATATGAAGAAAGACACAAGGAAAAACAGAGACTAGTGGAAACGAAAATATTCTTCTTCCTTCCATGAAATGTTTACACAGTGTGAATTCCTTTTTATAGACACAATTCTGTCAATAGGAAATGTAGCATCAAATGAAGTAATGACAACTGTACAAGAAACGGTTACAACAAATATTCTAGAATTCTCAGACTTATTTGTGCATGCTGGAGGAATTGTTTTCGTCTTGTTGTGCAGGCTCTATAGCCTTAAGAAACATGCACTCAAGCCTCCACCCTACACCACCATTGAAAGGTGAAGACCCACTCCACTTCTACCCCAAGCCACAGACCGAGAACCATATAAAGTAGCCTAGCCACACATGCAATACCAACAACCAGTTGCCAACCGTTATCCATTGCTGTCCCTGCACCACCCAACCCGTGTACGTCCACTCATTGCCACCCTACACCACGAGTCTACCATGCACGAGAACCACCCAAGGCTGCCGGGAATCCCGCCGTGAGCCTCTATTTCACCACATGAAAAATAGAGCGTGGCCCACTCCCACGTAAGCCTTTCGTGATTCTTCCATCGCCACGTTGGAGGAAACTAGTCTCAAATTGGATGCTTCACCATCATTGTCCGTTGGCACCTATAAAGGCCAAACACCAAGAATCACGACCTTACACAACCACCTGCACCAAGAACCCAACAAGGCTTTGTTTCTAGCAACCTTAACAGAGCAAGCAGAACACCACAAACCAGCAACTGTCACCATCTCTAGTGTTGCACTACACCCACATGACCGTACGTAAGCCGCCAGAATCAACCCCCACATGTCACGGCTTCAAATCAACTCTCACGGCAGCCACCACTTTTAAGACTACACGGTAGGCCTCACGTTCTCCACGTTAACTCTCTCTTTCATCAGATCTCTCTCTCTCTCTCTCTCTCTCTCTCTCTCTCTCTCTCTCTCTCTCTCATTTTCATGCTTTGTCACCCTAGGCAGCCACCGTCGCTCACCCACGCAGGAGGTTCATGGTCGAACCCATGACCCACACGTCACATGGCTACGCTGCCAATAAGCATTCATCCTCCACTTCACTTGTTAAAAAGTTACGCACTCAGAAAGTTACACGCATGCCCTTAGTGTTAAAGTATCTACTGCAACCACATCAGATCCCTCAAGCTCCCAGCCCTATAGATTGTGCACACAATGAGTGTCCAAGAAGTACCATTACCAATATGGCAAGAGCACCTCTTCAAGATCATGACAGCAAGCCTCCAAACAGCAAGCCTTGCAAATATGGAAGCTCACACTTAAGGCAAATCTTTGCAAGAATCATGGATCCTACAAAATCTGCTATATAACTCTGTAAGCCCATTGATTCAGCAAATCAATCTTATTTATGTTAATTGTATCATTTACTTCCTTGTATAGAAAATAATGTGCATCTCTCAAGAGTGTATCTTTTGATTCTTTTATTGACTTGTACAAACTATATAATGAATATACAATATACTAGTTTGATGAGTTAGCCAAAACCATTTTTCTATGATTTTGTTCATGGTATCAGAGCTGTATTCAGCTCACGCTTATACTTCCTGCTTCAATGGCTTCTCCAAATACTACTTCTGCTGCTCCTTTTGTTTTTCCATCCTTTACCCAATTAACTGGGGTTAAACTCGATGGAAACAACTACTTGCAATGGCTATCTCAACTAGTTCCTGTTATAAGAAGTCATGATATGATGGGCATTGTGGATGGTTCTAAACCATGCCCTACCACTTTGATCTCTAATGCTCAAGGCAAAGAGATTCCAAATCCAACTTATGCTCTATGGATAAAGAAGGATCAACATGACCATATCTGAATCGGTGCTTTCCACAATTTATGGATTGCAAACTTCT
Organism: Carya illinoinensis; assembly: GCF_018687715.1. Taxonomy (NCBI): domain Eukaryota; kingdom Viridiplantae; phylum Streptophyta; class Magnoliopsida; order Fagales; family Juglandaceae; genus Carya; species Carya illinoinensis. Next base: position 2,512,272 of record NC_056765.1, read on the forward strand.
CACCAAGTGTGGGTTGCCCTTGCCAATCGATTTGCATCACAATCTAGATCTTGTGTCTCTCACCTAAAGATACAATTGTAGTGCCTTTCTCAAGGTACCAAATCATGTTCTGAATACCTGCAAAGTGCCAAAGTTCTAGTAGACCAACTTGCTGCAGTTGGCAAACCCACTGAGGATGAGGACTTAATTTCCTTCACTATTGGTGGCCTTAATCCTTCCTTCAATGGATTTATCACTTCTTTCTCTCTTGATACAAGAGACAATCCTCTAACATTTCTTGACTTTCAAGATGAGTTACTTAGTCATGAAATGCTCCTCAAACAACAAACTCCTTCTCCTGATCCAACAAACTTTGCTCTATTTATGCCAAAGTCCCAACTCCTCACAACAAAACAGATTTCCTTCACATAATGGAGCACCCCACTTCCACAAGAAAGGTAAAAATCCTCAACATACAATTAACCTCCAAGAAATGGGCCCTTTAAACCCTCTGCAGGTTCAGCACCTAAGCCACCACAGCAAAACAATGCTCAAAAACTTCAGCAACACTAGCAGGCTGTCATGTCAAATTTGTGGAAAAACCAGCCATACATCTATTGATTGCTTTCAAAGGACGGATTATTCCTATCAAGGAAGGCATCCTCCTTCTCAGCTTGCTCCCATGGTGGCTCACACCAACCAAGCATTGGATGAACAACCTTGGTATGTTGATAGTGGTGCCAATGTGCACATTACCAATGACTTGGAGAACTTGACCATCCAGCAACCTTTTCAAGGTCATGACACAATTACAGTTGGCGATGGAGTTGGAATTCCTATCCAAAACACTGGTTCTTCCATCATTCACTCATCTACATCTCGTTTTCATCTTAAAAATGTGTTGCATTGTCCACAGGCCGCGGCCAACTTGCTTTCTATTAACAAATTCTGTTTTGATAACAATTGCTATTTTTTCCTAACCTCTTCTCGTTTCTTTTTGAAGGACAATCAGACCAGAGCCATACTCTTGGAAGGCAAAGTTGAGAATGGGTTGTACCCCTTGCGGTTTCAAGAATCTTTATTAAAAAATAAGCATGTTTTTACTGCCTTTATTGGATTAAAGACCACTCTTCCTATGTGGCATTTTAGACTAGGACATTCCTCATTTGTACTAGTCTCTCAAATAATAAAAGATTATCATTTACCACTCTCTCATGCAAATGATAATAAGAAGTGATTTTGTGATTCATGTCAGCTTGGTAAAACTAAAAAGCTTCCATTTTCTACCTCTCACAGGATCTCTACTGCTCCTTTAGAACTAATTCATAAAGATTTATGGACCTCTCCTATCTCTTATGTTAGTGGCTGCAAGTACTATATAATATTTGTGGATGACTTTTCACGCCACTAGGGGTGAGTTCGGTCCGGTCCGGGGAGGTTTTGCGGACCGGACCGGAACTATTCGGTCCAGGGTTTTCCCACCCTGGACCGGACCGAACTCCATCAGGACCGGTCCGGTCCGGTCCTATTCGGTCCGGTCCGGTCCGGTCGGTCCATTCGGTCCAAGGTTGACTTTTTTTTTTATTTTTTTATCTAATGACATTTTTTTTTAATATTTATGTAATTATATTGTAATATATTTAATATATATACATATAGTATTATATATATATATATATATTAGTAATATGCTAATACTATTAGTCTATTAGTAATAATACTATAACTAATAAATATTTATCTTACACAAGAACAAAGAATAAGAATATTAAGTGCCTATAAGCATGATGAAAATCTGCAGGAGATTAAGACAGAAGATGGTCAACCTATAGAAGATGCTGTTAATACTCTAATATTTATATTAACAAAACATTTTGTAGGTGATCCTTCCCAATTTAAAGAAAGAACTAGTGATTTATTAATCAATTTAAGATGTCCTAGATTATCTGATTTTAGATGGTATAAAGATGTTTTTCTAACTAAAGTTATGATCAGAGATGATTGCCAACAACCATACTGGAAGGAAAAGTTCATAGCCGGACTTCCATATTACTTCGCCCAAAAGGTACGAGAATCTTTAGTAAAATCAGATGGTACTATTGATTTTATTAATCTTACGTATGGAGATATAATATCTTCTATTAATAGAACTGGTCTGACTATGTGTAATGATATAAGATTAAAAAAGCAAATGGAAAAAGAAAAGAAATTTGCTACAAAAGAATTAGGTACCTTTTGTGAACAGTTTGGTTATTCTCCATTATTAGCTCCTTCTACAAGACACAAAAAAGGAAAAAGAATTTATAAAACTTATCCAACTAAGAAAAGAAATTATAAGAAACCAGTAAAGAATACAAAAAAGTTTAATAAAAAGAAAAAACAAATTGTATGTTATAAATGTGGAAAGGTTGGACATTATGCATCAAATTGTAAGGTTAAAAAAGAAATTAATGAATTAGATATACCTGAAGAAGTAAAAGAAAAATTATTAAATATCTTTATACAATCAAGTGAAGAAGATGAAATTTCTTCAGAAGAAGATGAAATTTACCAATTAAAAGAATCAAGTTTTTCAGAACAATCTTCTGATAACAAGTCAGAAGAAGATGAAATTCATGTTCGTAATTGTTTAGATAGAAATAATTGTATCTGTAATAAAACTATTAACGTATTATCGTCACATGAAAATATTATATTAGAATTAATAGATAAAATTAATAATCCACAAGAAAGAAAAGAATATTTAGAAAAATTAAAAGATACTTTTAGTAATCCCAAGACTTTTGAACTCAATTCAACCCCCTCATCATATGATTTTATGGAAATAGTAAATAGATTTCAATCAGAAAAACAAAATATTACTTTAAAAGATTTACATCAAGAAATTAATGAAATAAAGAAAGAAATTAGAAATTTGAAAGCTTCTAACACCAAACTTGAAGTTTCTAATGAACAATTATTACAAGAAATTATACTATTAAAAATAGATAAAAATAATGACACTCATAAAAAAGAGCAAGGAGAAAGCTCAGTAAAAATTACAAAAGAAGAATCAGATAATTTTATAAACATACTTAATAAAATGAATTTTCAAAAATGGTATACTGAAGTAACTATTTCCATTAATGAAGAATTCTCTTTTTCTGCAATAGCCTTATTAGATACAGGTGCAGATTTAAACTGCATACAAGAAGGAATAATACCCTCTAAATATTTTGAAAAAACAAAAGAGACATTATCTCAAGCTAATGGAGCAAAATTAAATATAAATTATAAATTATCAAATGCACATATATGTAATAATGGAATTTGCTTTAAAACAACATTCATTCTAGTAAAAAATATCAACACCAAAGTAATATTAGGAAACCCATTTCTTGCTTTACTTTACCCTTTCTCTGTAACAGAAGAAGGAATTTCTACTAAAATATTAGGAAAAGAAATTCAATTTAAATTTTTATTCCCTCCAGTCTCAAGAGAGATTAATTCCTTAAAAGAAGCATCATTGACTAAAGAAATTAATTTTTTAACAAAAGTCAAAATCAAAAGAAAAGAAAAACAAATAAATTTCTTAAAACAAGAATTAAAATACAAAAGAATTGAAGAACAATTAAAAGATCCTTTATTAATCCAAAAAATTAATAATTTCAAAAATATAATTGAAAACGAAGTATGCTCTAATTTACCTAATGCTTTTTGGAGTAGAAAACAACATATAGTCGAATTACCTTATGAAAAAGAATTCTCTGAAAAGAATATTCCTACTAAGGCCAGACCCATTCAAATGAATAAAGAATTATTAGAATTCTGTAAACAAGAAATTAATGATCTATTAACTAAAGGACTTATTAGAAAGAGCAAATCACCATGGAGCTGTGCTGCTTTTTATGTACAAAAACAAGCAGAATTAGAAAGAGGTGTTCCTAGATTAGTTATAAATTATAAGCCTTTAAATAAAGTTTTACAATGGATTAGATACCCTATTCCTAATAAAAAAGATTTATTATCCCGACTTTATGCTGCTACTATATTTTCAAAATTTGACATGAAAAGCGGATTTTGGCAAATCCAGATTGCTGAAAAAGATAGATACAAAACTGCATTTACAGTCCCTTTTGGACATTATGAATGGAATGTTATGCCTTTCGGATTAAAAAATGCTCCTAGTGAATTTCAAAATATTATGAACGAAATATGTACACCTTTCACCCATTTTTCTATAGTTTATATAGATGATGTATTAATATTCTCTTCATCAATTGAACAACATTGGAAACATTTAAATACCTTTGTTCAAATCATTAAACAAAATGGATTAGTAGTTTCATCATCTAAAGTCAAATTATTCCAAGACAAGATTAGATTTCTTGGACATGATATTTATCAAGGAACTATTACCCCAATAAGTAGGGCCATAGAATTTGCTAATAAATTCCCTGATGAAATAAAAGATAAGCAACAACTACAAAGATTTCTAGGAAGTTTAAATTATGTTGCTGATTTTTATCAAGCACTTAGACCTTTATGTGAACCATTATTCAAGAGATTAAAAAAGAATCCACCTCCATGGACAGAGGAACATACAAATATTATAAAACAAATAAAGGCCCATGTTAAGAAATTACCATGCTTAGGACTCCCATCACCTGATGCCTTTAAAATTGTTGAAACAGATGCCTCTGATCTTGGTTATGGAGGAATTTTGAAACAAAAATTATCAGATGGAAAAGAACAGATTACTCGATTTCATTCAGGATGCTGGAATCCTGCTCAAAAGAATTACAGTACTATTAAAAAAGAAATTTTAGCTATTGTATTATGCATTTCTAAATTTCAAGATGATCTTTTGAATCAAAAGTTTTTACTTAGAATTGATTGCAAATCAGCCAAGGAAGTTTTAGTAAAAGATGTTAAAAACTTGGCTGCTAAACAAATTTTTGCAAGATGGCAAGCTATTTTAAGTATTTTTGATTTTGATATTGAGCATATTAAAGGAGATTCTAATTCTCTTCCTGATTTTCTATCCCGAGAATTCTTACAGGGAAAATCATGTCTTCCTCAAAGTCCAGAGTGAAAACCAAATCCTCCTATGCCAAATCACCTTCTCCTCCTTATCCTTCACCCTGTCCTTCCGTCACACCAAAACCCTATACAGTACTAGGGACATTACCACAAAACATTAGGCCATCCTATAATCCATTTTCACCATTATCCTCTTCAAAATTACCCACATACTCAAAAGCTGTTTCTTCTACTAGTTCTTCTCCTTCTCAAATTATTAATCCTCCACCTTTATCTCAGCCCTCTGTAACTCCTATTATCTTTAAATCCCATTGGCATCCAGTCTTTCCTATTGAATCAGAATTACAGCATCTATCTGAACCTCAAAAATTACTTGACGCTTTTCTATTACCAGATTGGCATTATGTTCCCCAGAACATTACCAAGACTCAGAACTTTTATGAATTTATTTTAGTAGACACTGATTCTATTATTATCTCTGAAATCCCTTGCTCTTTACAATCTCAACCTTCTCCACCTGCAACTCCGATCATTGCATTCCACAAAGTTACTATTAAACAGGTTCTTACCTTAGAACAGTGGGGAAAAAGCCCGTACTTGACGAGAAGATTTTCTCAGCCATATGATCCTCCTTATTTCGATTACTACGATTATCAACAAGCATGGAACAAAACGTTCTTACGACAGAATAAGAATTTGCGCCATTCCTGGTTTCTCCATTTTGATAAATTACAGGAAATTAAGACTCTACCGCGATGGTTCCTATTATGGTGGAATCAATTTGGACCAGAATCTCTCATTCTTCCTCCACCTCTCCAGGAGAGTCTTCAGGCTTTCACATTACAGAATGATTGTCCACCTTCATTATCACACTGTTCACCACTTCTCCTTTTCTTTCTTAAAACAAAATTAAATTGGATCATGAAGTGGGAATATGTCATCAAACCTCATCCTTCTCTCAAAAATATTATGTTCTTGGCCCGCCAAGTCTCTGTAAAATGGTGGGAAAAGTATAATTATGATCATGTTGTAAAAATGTTCTCAAAAATTACCAAGGCTCCTGAGGTTCTTGTTCAGAGAAGCAGATTCCAAGCTCAATTAGCAACAATTACCAATAAAAAAGACTTGAAAAAATTAGCAGAAGCAATGTCACAAGTATCAGACAGTGATGAAGAAGAAGACCATCAAGTCAGATTATCTCCAGCACAGCAGACAACATCATCGCCACTACAGCAGGCCTCTCCATCCCAACAGGCCTCTCATTCTCATGACAACTCACCATATTATCCCTCACAGATGATGGATTCTCAAGATCCGTATGAATTGGAACTGGCAAATTATGACCCTCAGATTATGTAATTCCAAAAGATTATCGTCCTTTTCTTCCATTATCAGAACACTGTTTAAGATGCTCGTCACTGTTCAAGATGCCCGTCAGTCAAGAATCATCCAGCTGTCTAGTTACTGTTTAGCCGCCCATGTTTAATAAATGTAGCCGCCTATTTACTGTGTATGAGTCACTGTACATGTCAGTAATATTATTGTAAGGTACTGTTTTGGAGTCTATAAATAGGCAGTTTGTAAGTGAGGAAAGGCATTCAGAAATTCTCATCTGAAGCCAATCCTAGTCCCTCGTCACTCTCAAAACTTCTCTCTTGTAAACTCCTTTCCATGTCTCCTGCCTTTCAAACTTCTGAGAATTAATCTCCTTGTAAGTATTATGTTTTCAATAAAATTGAGTTTATCTTATTTTGATCTTTACTTTTATTCATGCCTTTACTTCCTGCACTTCATTTATTTGTTTATATTCTATAATCTATTAATATATCTATTATATTAGCTATTATATATATATATCCTGGTATACGTAGTTGGTATCAGAGCCAACGGTTATTATATATATATATAGTTATTATTATATTTATTTTATTTTATTATATATATATATAGTTATTATTATATATATACTATATATATATATAGTATACTATTATATATATATATTAGTAATATGCTAATACTATTAGTCTATTAGTAATAATACTATAACTAATAAATATATATAATAATAACTATACTATAACTAATAACTATATATAATAATAGTAATAGTGATAACTATATATGTAACTATATGTAATAGTAATACTAATAACTAATACTATTAATCTATTAGTACTAATAACTATACTAGTATTAATAACTAATAACTATACTAGTATTAATAACTATAACTAATAACTATATGTAATGATAGTAATACTATATGTAATACTATATTAAATAATAGTAATACTCTTATTACTAATACTCTATGTAGTTATGGTGATTTAATACTAACATATTATATATTAAGCTAACTATATTAATACTATTATAAATTTACAAATATATGATATATTATAATTTATTCTATAACTTTTATAATATGTTAATACATTATATACATATATTTTTGATCGGTTATACTAGTACTATATATTATAGTTAATAGTTATACATTAAAGAATATAGTAATACATTGATACTAAATATATATAGTTATAGACTTATAATGATTTAGTTATTATGAATTTATGATTAGTATAACTATATAATTGTATTGGTATTAGACTATTAATAATTCAATTTGGCTATATTATATTAGTAATATTAGTTATGTTGAATCAATTAGTTAGTATAACTATATTCTACATCATTAATATTAATATAAATATTAGTATTAGTTATAACTATATAGCCTATATTAGAATTGAGTTTTAGAGTATATAATAGACTAATAGTATTAGTACAACTATATAAGTATATTGTATAGCTATATATTAGTTTTAATTATAGTGATTAGTATAATTATATAATAGTAGACTATTAGTATAACTATATATTAGTATTAGTTACTATTATGGTGATTTAGTATATTATAATTTATATATTATATTTATACTATAACTCTTATAATATATTAATATATACTAGTACTATATATTATAGTTATATATTAAATAATATAATAATACATTCATACTAAATATATATAGTTATATTTCTAGTGATTTAGTTATTAACTTATTATGATTAGTATAACTACCCAAATTATAATAGTATTAGACCATTAATATAGCTATATATTAGTAATATTAGTTATGGTAAATCAATGCTTTAGTATAACTATATAAGTATTAACTATAATGATTTTTATATATTCATTAAATATAAGTATAGTGATATTTAAATTATATTAATTAAAGTGATAAATATATTATATAGCTATACATAGTATTAATTATAGTGATTAGTATAACTATATAAATTATATAATAGTATATTAGTATTAATAGTAGACTATTAGTATAGGTCACTATAGCTATTGTTGAAGTATTAGTTATAGTGATTTAGTATAACTATATTAGTATAACTATAGTCTATATTAGACTATTAATATTTTTTTATACCATATATAATTATATAATTAATAATTTAATTATATACAACTATTATATCAATAATATATATAAATAATATATATATTTTTTTTATTTCTATTCGGTCCGGTCCGGTCCGGTCCGGGGTGAAAAACTCCCGGACCGGGACCGGACCGAATCTTTTCGGTCCCTTTAAAATGGGACCGGACCGGACCGGACCGAATTGGGTCCGGTCCGGTCCGGTCCAAACAGTGCCGGTCCGGTCAGTTTTGCCGGTCCGGACCGGCCGATGCTCACCCCTACACGCCACACTTGGTTTTATCCTCTTCGAACTAAAGCAAAAACCTATGAGTATTTTGTTAAGTTCAAGACTCTTGTAGAAACTCAATTCTCATGTAAAATCAAAAAGTTGCAAACTAATGGAGGAGGGGAGTATAATTCACTTCAATTTCAATCCTTTTTGACCCAAATTGGCATTATGCATCGTAAATCTTGCCCCCACACCTCACAAAAAAATGGATTGGCTGAAAGAAAACTCCATCATATCCTTGAAACAGGCCTCACTCTTCTTGCCTATTCAAGCCTTTCAAACACCTATTGGGTTGATGCCTTCCTCGCCTCTGTTTACATCATCAACAGGTTGCCTACTGCTGTTCTTACCCACAAATCCCTGTATGAAAAACTCTTCAAAATGGTGCCTAATTATTCTGTATTCAGGGTCTTTGGTTGTAAATGTTTCCCTTTACTTCGACCTTACACCACTCACAAGTTAGAATATCAGTCCAAAATCTGTATTTTTCTTGGCTATAGTCCTGCTGGCTATCATTGTCTTGATCCATTTTCAAGTAGAGTTTATCTCTCTAGACATGTCATTTCTGATGAAAGATCCTTTCCCCTTTCCAGCAAAGGAACATGCTATACTGCAACTGCCATCCAAGATTAATGCTGCTACTGATCATCCTTTTCAACTCTCTGTAAGTTTTCCTCCTGCTAATACCGTTACCATTGCTTCTGAAAATTCTAGCACTGCATTACCTATCTCTCATTACATCCATAACTCTCAGTCTTTGAGTCCCTCATTGTCTCTTGACCCTTCCCCACCTTACTCAGCCCCTACAGATGCTACTTTTGACCCATTACCACATCCTGTTAGCAATTCTACTCCTCACTTATCTGAATTAGCAGTTGAGGTCTCAATTTCCCATCCAATGCAAACTAGGTCACGTACTGGTTCTCTTCAACCCAAATCATTCCTAGATTTCCAGCTTTATTACTCCACTAGATATCCTCTTCTTGCCTTACAAGCTCAATCTTCACCAGTTGAACCTACTTGTTTCTCCAAGGCCATTGCTGATCCATGCTTTGGAAAGATGCCATGTCTCAAGAGTTTGCTGCTCTTCTCTCCAATGACACATGGACACGTTGTCCAAGACCACCCCATCAAAATGTTATTAGAAATAAGTGGGTTTACAGAATCAAACAGCACTCTGATGGGTCCATAGATAGGTTCAATGCACGCTTAGTTACTAAGGACTTTGAGCAACAACTTGGCATTGACTACACAGATACGTTTAGTCTAGTTGTTAAAGCATCTACCATTCGCATTGTGTTGGCCCTAGCAGTACATTTTCATTGGCCCATTAGACAACTTGATGTGTCTAATGCTTTCCTACATGGAACCTTAATGGAAGAAGTGTTCATGGAACAACCTCAAGGGTTTGTTGATGCTCAACACCCAGATTATGTTTGCAAACTTCATAAAGTAATCTATGGTTTAAAACAGGCCCCAAGAGCCTGGTTTCACTGCTTGTCTTCCTCATTACTTGATCTCGGGTTCATAGCATCCTTGGTTGACACCTCCTTGTTTGTCTTTATTCAAGGGGAAATCAAGGTCTTCATGCTCATATATGTGGATGACATCATTGTCACTGGTACTCATAACTCTGTTATTTCCTCTCTGATTTCTCAGTTGCAGCAAAGGTTTCCTCTCAAGGACTTGGGGTCACTTAGCTACTCCCTTGGCGTTCAGGCCACAGGATCAGCTACTGGCTTGCACCTCTATCAATCTAAATACATTCACGATCTTTTGCATCGTACTCGCATGATTGGAGCCAAACCAACTAGCTCTCCTTGCCCTTCTAGTTCCAAGCTATCCAAATATGATGGGGATGTGCTTCCTGACCCATCTGAATATCATCAAGTTGTTGGATCCTTGCAATATTGCACGTTGACACAACCCAACATTGCCTTTTCAGTTAACCAACTCTGTCAACATATGCATTGCCCCTCAACTACCCATTGGTCAGCTGTTAAACGTGTTCTAAGGTACCTAAAAAGCTCTAATGATCATGGTCTCTTTTACTCTCCTGGCAGCCTTCATCTTCAAGCCTTTTGTGACTCTGATTGGACAGGGAATCCGGATGACTGTCGTTCTACCTCTGGATTTGGTATTTTTCTTGGCAACTCTTTAGTCTCTTGGAGTGCCAAGAAGTAGGTGGTGGTGTCTCGGTCCAGCACAGAAGCTGAGTACCGAGGTATGGCCATCACCACTACTGAATTGTTCTGGCTTCGCATGCTTTTTAAGGATCTTCATATCCCTCTCATATAGCCACCTATACTTTGGTGTGACAATGTTAGTGCCCTTGCCCTTGCCTCTAATTCGGTGTTTCATGCACGCACTAAACACATAGAGGTCGACTATCACTTTATCCGTGAAAAAGTATTGAATGGTGACATTCTTCTCAAGTTTATTTCGACTAATGATCAATTGGCTGATATTTTCACTAAGGGTCTCTCCTCTGCTAGATTCTCTCTTCTCAAGTCCAAGCTCTTGGTTCAACCTCTTCCCATTCGCTTGTGGGAGGATGTTAAAGTATCTACTACAACCACATCAGATCCCTCAAGCTCTAGCTCTACAGATTGTGCACATAATGAGTGTCCAAGAAGTACCATTACCAATATGGCAAGAGCACCTCTTCAAGATCATGACAGCAAGCCTCCAGATAGCAAGCCTTGCAAATATGAAAGCTCACACTTAAGGCAAATCTTTGCAAGAATCATGGATCCTACAAAATCTGCTATATAACTCTGTAATCTCATTGATTCAGCAAATCAATCTTATTTATGTTAATTGTATCATTTGCTTCCTTGTACAGAAAATAATGTGCATCTCTCAAGAGTGTATCTTTTGATTCTTTTATTGACTTGTACAAACTATATAATGAATATACAATATACTGGTTTGGTGAGTTAGCCAAAACCATTTTTCTATGATTTTGTTCATGGCATCAGAGCTGTATTCAGCTCACGCTTATACATCCTGCTTCAATGGCTTCTCCAAATACTACTTCTGCTGCTCCTTAAAAAGTCCAGGTAAGCAGAGTTCTTATAAAAGAAAGGACTGAGGTTGATTTTATGAAATATGCATGATATGTTTTGAAAAGAAATGTGAAAACAACCACAACCATGTATTCTGCATTACTCATGAAACTCTATATAAAAAGGAAGTATTTTCTGTCATGATTGATATAGACATGAGTTTATTTTTGAAATTCTATTTTTGAACTGTGAAAAAATGAAGCGAATATTAAAACTAAAAATTTGTTCATGTGATGCGAAAATATTCTGACTATGTTTTTGAATATGTGAATGATCTAAATCTGTTTAGTGCTTTGTTTTGATATGATGTGCCATCTGAAAACCTTTGGCATGATTTTCTGATTCTGTATCTCTACCTTATTTTGCTATGTTCCTAATTTGTTTCTATTAAGGTCTAGCCATGGGTAATAATAGTGATATGCGACCCAACCACGAGTGATAATAGTAGCATACGATCTAGCCATGGCATACGGCCTCACCACAGGTATAATGGTAGTTTACAACCTTATCCCTTAAACATGGTATGTATCTATCCTTATGTGATGCTCTGATATGATATGAAGATAATGTCTCAGATTATGATGTGCCAAAGGACTTTTGAATAAGATTGTTTCTGAAAGTTACACTTTGATATTTTGATACATGTTTTAATTCTGCATTTTAAGAGCAAATGTTCTGATTTTTGCATTCTTAAGGTAAATGTTTTATTCTGCATTTTGAACTCTATCAATACTCATGTTTACATGTTAGTAGATGTTCTCTATTTATTGAGTTATTAATAATTTACCTCTTATCTTCACAATATTTTTTAGATAATTTTGATACTTTGGCTGGGAGTCAAGAGTAAGAAGTGTTAACAAGGTTTGATGGTTGTAGATGAATAAGTGTCAAATGGTACAAGTATTTATTGGGGAGTCTTATTTAATAGATTTATTATTTTATTTATTTTGGTGTTTTGAGTCATGGATATTTTTTAGTCTTTGTGGAGATTTCAATTTATTTTATTGAAGTATTTCTTTGGTATCTTGCTGGAAGAACATATATATATGATTGGAATAAATGAATTTATAATTTATTCGGAATTTAATTATTTTATAGAGATGATCTTAAGTGACAGGGGCTAACTCTCTAGACCTTCGGGACCAGGGCATTATGATTGGTATCAGAGCTAGGTTTGAGATTCTGAAGACTATAACATATGAGGTTTTGGATATCTGTGGGTTTAGGAAGTAACTTCATATTTGAGATGTAGAAATTTGAAGATTAAGAGATGATTATGTGGATATTTAATGTTTGAGATTCAGCAAGCTCTATTGGTTGAGTTTTGGAAATCTAAGATTTAGAGATTTTGCATACTTTAAATATGATTTTGGGGATCTGAGGACTTAAATTTTGTAGATGGTAATAAATGAATTTTCATGACATTTCGGATTTTATATCCGGTAGACTTACCTTGTGGACTATAGAAAATGATTTTTGATAAGGTTTAAGATTTAGATTTTGAAGGTGTACATAAGCATGATTGAAAGCCGGATTTGAGGTTCTATAGGCTTTAATAGATATGGTTTTGGATTTCTGCGGACTTTATTAAATAATTTCAAATTTAATGTTGAATTCTATGTACATCAAAAGATAATTCTTTTGATGTTTAAGTTTGAGAGTCTGCAAACATCAATAGAGGGGTTTTGGATTTTGAGGACTTAAGGAAATAATTTTCAGATTTAATGTTTCGGAGACATCGAGAGATTTTTTTTTTTTTTTTAATGAGATCTAAATTTTAGAATTTTACATCATTAAGAAAAGATTTTGTATAAGGTTCAAGGTTTTAGTTAGGTTCTGTGTATTTTAGCTTATGAGGATATAGATCTTGTAGACTTCAAGAAATGACTTTTATGAGATTGATGGTTTCGAATGCTGCAAACTTTAAGAAGTATTGTCGATAAGATTTTAGGATTTGAATTTTGTAGACATCAAGAAATATCTCCTTTGAGATTTTAGATCCTATAGGCTTTAATAATGAGTTGGATGAAATTTAAGGCTCTAGATTTTGCAGACCTTAAGCTAAAATTATTTTAATATTTAAGGTGATAGACTTTGCAGATTTTTAAGCAATTGATTAATATTATTATCGAATTAGGGGTTATAGGTTCAATAGGTTTTAAGAAATGGTTATTTCATATTTAAGATTATTGATTGCAGTTTGAGAATGAAAGAGAGCATGTGAGACTATAGCGTGTGTGTGGATTTGCGAGATCGAATCACACTATTTTCCCCTTTTTATATAAGATGCCTAAGCAATTTAATAAAGCAAAGTAAAGAAATAAAGGCGAGAGTAAGAGTACAACTTTATTTTTTAATAATGGACAAGATATCTCTTTATTATTAAGGTTAAAATAAATAATAAAAAAATTCATTTTTTCTCATAAACTTAAACTTTTAGAATAAGTGGTGATTATACATGGTATTAGAATAGAGATCTTGAGTTCGAATTCTGACTCTATATTCTACCTTATTTAATTAAACATTTCACGCGTTAGGTTACGCTCATTGATCGAGAGAGAGTCTGGCCCACACGTGAGAGGGAGTATTAAGATATAAAATAAATAATAAAATATACATATTTCTATCAATTTAAACTTTTGGAATAAATGCTGACTTCACATTTATAAGTTTCTTATATCTAAAAAAATATTGGCAAGCAAATCTTGAAATTAGTCGACGAGGTGTACTTACGAATGCGTGGGACAGCAAATTAAGTAGCGTTTTGAGGAATCTGATTAATGAAACTAAAGAAGGGGGATATCGAAATTAAAGAATTATGTTTTAAAAAATATCATCTATTATCATTTTAATTATTATTTAATTTCCTTTGTGACATCAAATTATTGGAAGATGATAAAGTAAAACTTAATAAACATTTTTCTAATAATTTAATATATTAAGGGATGATGATAGGATGATGATTCATATATAACACTTATCTTATCATGTTCATCATGCATGCAATTAATATATAGCACTTCTCTTATATATGTTCATCATACAACAGGCATGTGTGGCTTATCATGAGAGATCAGAGATCGATCAGTTGTTAATTGCATGCCATATATCTCGTGAGGCCATGCATATAAATCAACCTGAAATTTTTTATTGCAAACCAAAAAGGAAGAGAGAAAGACTGAAGCAAGCAGGTAGCAGAACAATGAAATTTTTACCTTGCATGTTGATATTCATCAAGGAAGTATCACTTGTAACCTGAGATGTATAAGAAAAAGAGAAGATCAAAGTATGTGAATTTGTGACATGCAGTGACGATGAGGAATTAAGCTGTGTTCGGTTAATTTAGCCGAGAAAAAGTGTAGAAAAAAGGCTGTCATGATGTTCTGTGCTTGTTTTGCTTGTGTTTGTGTGATCTTCAGAGAGAAGCTAGCGGGAGATCAGAGATGTCGCATTCTATTTACATATATATATATATATATATAAACACGATCCAGTAGTGAAAGGAGGACGCAGATACATGCAATATATAATATTATCAATCAATTATGATCAGAAAGCGGCCGCGGGGACCTGCTCGCTAGCTAGCTAGCTCATTCCGTCCTGGCTGTGGCATTTAAGATCAGGCGCTCGATCGATCTCAGGCGTACAAGCATTCCTTTCGAGCATGATTTGACGGGGTTGATCTACTCTACCTCTGCATATCTCTGTTTTTTAATTTTTAATTTTTAATTTTTTTGAGAAATTATTGATTTTCACCTCCTATTATCACAGTTCCTATTTTTTCCGATTTGCATATATATATACACACACACACATATTCCTATCAATTCTACAAATTATCCAAATTTGTTATTTAATTATGATGCATATTATAAATCATGTGGTAGCAGTTCAAGGTAGAAATCACGCATATTATATATTCCTCTTGAAGTGAACCCGATTAAGTGAATTTTTATTTTTTAAAAAACAAAAACTATCGGAGTTTACAGTCAACTTGAACTCCGAACTCCGACTCCTATTAGGATAATAACTTTGACTCTTATTCCGATTTCTAATAACTCTAACTCTATCGGAGTCGAACTGCTGTCAAAACTCAGAAGGAGTCAGAGTGGGTGGAGTTTTTGCCCACACCTATGGTCATGAGGATAATGTAGGTAATATTTACGCTGTTAGAAACCCATTAGATAGAACTCACCCTTGAAAACCGGCTTGTAAGGGAAGGGTGCCTAGGGACTTATAAACCGCCAATTAATCTCATACTTAGTTAATATGGGATCATAACAACCACCACGCTTCGCTCCTGACGTCCATGACGGTCCCAGCACTCACATGGCCGAGCTAGTTGTGAGCTAGGTCTTTCCTAGCCTTGAATGAATACTGCCATGCTGGCATCATCCCCCATGCCGCATAATTGCAACTGTCGCAACATGGCCCATACATGAGGTGTCTCTGATACTATATGTTATAAACCCACTAGGTGTAGAACTCATTATTGAAAACCAACTTGCAAGGAAATGGTGCATAGGGACTTATAAACCACCAACCAATCACATACTTAGTTGACGTGGGATCATAACACACTAACTTACAAAATAAGCTAGTGTGGGATCATATATTCTTTTCAAAAAAGATCAAAAGCTCTCGTTTTGTGTGGGAGATCGAATCACACTTTTTTCCCCTTTTTAATTAACTAATTAGATGCTTACGCAATTTAATACAGCAAAGTAAAGAAATAAAGGCGAAAATGAGAGTACAGCTTTGTTGCTATATATATAAACACGATCGAACACGATCGAGTAGTGCAAGGAGGATGCAGATCAATGCATTATATAATATTATCAATCAATGATCAGAAAGCGGCCGCGGGGAGTTGCTTACTAGCTAGCTCATTACGTCCTGGCTGCAGCATTTAAGATCAGGCTCTCGATCGATCTCAGGCGTACAAGCATTCCCGAGCATGATTTGAAGGTGTTGATCTATTCTACCTCTGCAGACTGCAACTCTTAACACTTTTTGTTTTTTTTGGTTGAGAAATTATTGATTTTCACCTCCTATTATTACAGTTCTTATTTTTTCCGATTTGCGCGAGCGCGCGCACATATATATATATATATATATATTCCTATCAATTCTAAATTTTATCAAAATTTGTTATTTAATTATGATGCATATTATAAATGATCACGTGGTAGTAGTTAATTCAAGGCATATAGGAAAGTATAAATTTCTTGCCAATAATTTGTAGAAATTAAGTGTAGCTTTAATAAATAAGACGTGGCACGGCTGCAATGTTTCATACATTGATTAATGTTTTATTATATGGAACTACTGCATTTTACAGGTAAATTTTAGGAAACTCTAAGTATTACATGCATGATCAGTTCGTACTATTGATAGAGGTACAAAATTATATAATCTAGCACTAGTCTAAAGAAATATAATAACTAAAAAAAGTATTACAAGAATCAATTAAATTGGCTAGCTATATATATATATATATATCTTCAAAAGATTGTGATCTATTGATCTGTCACTCATGTAGGAAAAAGGAAGTAGTTGGACGTGAGATTAAAATGGCTGAGGCCCCTTCTATACAGTTGAGCGAGGCTGCTGTTGTACAGATTGATATAGAGGGCGCTGCTGCTTTTGTAGAGAAGGCAGAGGATGCTACTCATGATGAAGAGATGGAAGAGCTTACTGCTTCGCTCTTTGACACCGAACCCTTGAGGCCTCACAAGTGGCCCGAGCTTTGCATCTACAGGGTCCCCAAAGAACTCCGAGTTTTCAGGGACAGAGAAATTAAACAATACACTCCAAGGCTAGTTTCAATAGGCCCCTTTCACCACGGCAACCAAGAACTGCAGGAAATGGAGAAAGTGAAACTCAAATATTTCAAGGAATTCTGTTATCGGACTAGGAACGCCAAGCATACTCTTGTAAAGTTCGCTGCAGATAAAAGATGCGAAGTCGAGAGATCGTATTCAGAAATGTTTGACATCGATCATGATAAGTTCTTGAGAATTATCCTACTGGATGCTGTCTTCATCGTGGAGCTCTTCTGGAGGTTCTCTAACTCTCAAACTCATGTTCATGGAAACGATTCGATTTTGAGTAAACCATGGCTGATACATGCTATAAGGCTTGACTTCCTATTACTCGAGAATCAGCTCCCATATTCTTTTCTCGACGAATTCTTCCCAAATTTTGGTAATTTTTGTCCTTCTACCTTTCTTGAGCTTGCCTGTAAGTTCTTTTGCTTGAAATTTAAGGGCGAGATTCCAATGGAATTGAAGGAAGTAAAACATTTCACTGATTTGCTGCGAACATTTCACATTCTTCCGATCCTAAAAGCTGAGAGTAATGATTGTAGTGAAAGGCCTAGTACTGGCCGTGAACGGACTAAAGCTCTGAACAGTGCAAAAAAGCTGGATGAGGCAGGAGTGCATTTCAAGGCGATAGTTTCAAAAGAAGTAGGCTTACCCAGCATAGAATTCCGGAAGATGAAGGGCATGGAAAACTGTCCGTGCTTCAATTTCTCGTGGCTTTTGAATTGCTTCCCTTGCCTCAAACGCCTTTCAATTTTGGAGCGTACGCAGCCATGCCTGGAAATCCCACAATTGGAGATAACAACCGGAACTGAAATTTTTTTCCGAAACCTAATTGCCCTGGAGCTGTGCCATTATCCATCGGAATCTCATAATTACTTCTGTCATTACATTTGCCTGTTGGATTTTCTCATCAGCACTGAAAGAGACGTGGAACTACTTGTTGACAAAAGTGTTATCATCAACCGTCTAGGTAGTAATGCAGCAGTGGTGACTCTAATTAAGGGACTGGATTCGCCGATTGTCACTATTAATAATTCCTGTTACAAAGACAGCATCCGTCGAATGAATCAGCACTGTAAGAACCCTTGGAATCGGGTCGTGGCAACCATGTCAAGGGTGTATTTCCCTGATATTTGGAGAGGTACTGCAACTGTGCTTGGACTTATTATCCTGGGTTTCACTTTCTGGAATTTTATTCGGCCTTTTGTACTGTGGAAGCATTAACATCGGCCTTTTGTACTTTGGAAGCATTAACATCGGCGGTGTAATGTTTGTTCAACTGCTTTGCTTTTAGTTGCTGAGTTCCCCGGCATCTTTACAGGTTCTACCTATATATATTTTTGTTGCACGTTTGGGTGCTTTTTATTAGCATCCATAGGTGAGTATCTGTTCAAAGACTGTCTGTACTCCTGCAGAATTCTATGCTATATATGCTGTATACGCCGAATGATCATATTATCTGTATGTTTTTTTTAAAGAGGTATGTGGTGCTAATTTCATTAAGGAAAACACTATAGACACAAAGAAATTCCATTAAAAGATCCCACATACTAATTAATATCACACTACCAGTAGGCCACGTCTCCCCCCCACCCCCCAACCCCCCTCTTTTTTTTTTTTTTTTAATCCCCATGATCTCTGTGGCTCTCCCTCTCCCTCTCCCTGCGCTTGCCATCGCGATCAGGGATCACCTTAGGGTGGACAAAAGCCGCCAGAGGTCCAAGTAGCACTGTCGGCAGGGACATGGGAGCGTGTTGTCACGACTAGCACAGTTAGGGTGTGGTCGCGATGAGCTTGCGTGGCTGGGGTGGTCATGGCTTGCGACCAACGGCAGTCGTCCGTTGACTTGGGTGGTCAGGAACCATCTCAAAGGGGGCATACATTACCGGTGAGGGAAATGGAGACGGAAAGGGGAGGAGGGGAGAGTCGAGGTCGCGGTCGTGGCGAGGCTAGGCGGTCGCGGTTTGCGTGGCCAATTACCGTCGTTTGGTGTTGGGAGAACCACCCCAAGGGGGCAGATATTGCCAATGAGGGAAAGGGTGAGGGAATGGGAGGAGGGGAGAGGCATCGAGAGTGGGGGGGGAGAAAAAGAGAAAAAAAAGAAAAGAAAAAGAGACGTGGCACCCTACCATCATTGTGTGAAATTTTTTTGTCAGATTTCTTTGTGTCTCTAGCAACTCTCTTTTATTAATAAGCCTAACTTTCAACTTCAAAATATTTTTGAAATATTTGGCCTGGGCTTTCTCTCTAATACTATTGGCAAGACTTGATACGCCTGGTCCTCAAGCCTTGGAGTACCCAGAACATGGGCCGACCCAATGAAAGGGGAAAATATTCTCTTCCAGATCCATATATATATATATAATTAGAATTTCTGATTATGAAATATTATTTGACTACACAGTTTAGATCTTTCAATGAGTTCATATAATTCTATTTTATATACCGACCTTCTAAGTTCTCACAGTTTATCAGAAAACGATCTGTTTTAATTATTATTTGAACTTGAGGGTCTGAGGATATGCTAGAGATATGATCAACACATAGCGCGAGTTATATAGCATTAATTAATGTTGCTCATTTAGACTCACATTAACATCGGCGGTGTAATGTTTGTTCAACTGCTTTGCTTTTAGTTGCTGAGTTCCCTGGCATCTTTACAAGTTCTACCTATATATTCGTGTTGCAAGTTTGAGTGCTTTTTATTAGCATCCATATGTGGTGTCGGTTGAAAGACTGTCTGTACTCCTACAAAATTCTATGCTATGTTGTATACGCCGAATGACCATATTATCTGTATGTTTTTATTAAAGAGGTATGTGGTGCTAATTTCATTAAGGAAAACACTATTGACACAAAGAAATTCCATTAAAAGATCCCACATACTAATTAATATCGCGCACTACCAGTAGGCCACGTCTCCCCCCCAACCCCCCCCCCCTTTTTTTATCCCCTTGATCTCTGTGCCTCTCCCTCCCCCCCTCCCCGCGCCTACCATGGTGATCAAGGATCACCTTAGGGTAAACAAAAGCCGCCAGAGGTCCAAGTAGCACTGCCGGCAGGTACATGGGAGCGTGTTGTCACTGCTGGCACGGTTAGGGTGTGGTCGTGGTGAGCTTACGTGGCTGGGGTGACGTGGCTTGCGACCAACGGCAGTCATCCGTTGACTTGGGTGGTCGGGAACCACCTCAAAGGGGGCATACATCTCCGGCGAGGGAAATGGAGAGGGAATGGGGAGGAGGGGAGAGTTACGGTCGCAGTCGTGGTCATGGCAAGGCTAGGCAGTTGCGGCTTGCGTGGTCAACTACCGTTGTTCGGTGTCTGGAGAACCACCCCAGGGGGGCAGATATTGCCAATGAGGGAAAGGGTGAGGGAATGGGAGGAGGGGAGAGGCACATAGAGGGGGGGTGAAAAAAGAAAAAGAGACGTGGCACCCTACCATCATTGTGTGAAATTTGTTTGTGAGATTTCTTTGTGTCTCTAGCAACTCTCTTTTATTAATAAGCCTCACTTTCAACTTCAAAATATTTTCGAAATATTTGGCCTAGGCTTTCTCTCTACTAATGTGGGCCAAACTTGGTACGCCTGGCCCTCAAGCCTTGGAGTACCCAGAACATGGGCCCAGCCCAATGAGAGGGGAAAATATTCTCTTCCAGATCCATATATATATATATATAATTAGAATTTATGATTATGAAATATTATTTGATTGCACAGTTTAGATCTTTCGATGAGTTCATATAATTCTATTTTATATACCAAGCTTCTAAGTTATCACAGTTTATCAAAAAATGATCTGTTTTAATTATTATTTGAACTTGAGGGTCTGAGGATATGCTAGAGATATGATCAACACATAGTGCAAGTTATAAGGCATTAAGTAATGTTGCTCATTCAGACTCACATTAAATCCTCAAATTAGGACAAAAAATTTAAAGGGAGCTTCAATGCATCCTTATTCTATACACTATTAATTTATTATAAGAATAATAAAACTAGGAGAAATGATAATTAGAGTCGTGGAATATGCAAGCGCACGCAAGTTTTTTGAAAAATTAAGCAAATATGAAATCTACATGATAAAAAAACTAATGCTTCAAAAGTAGACCCCACTCTTTTTTAAAAAAATTACAAGACCCTTATACACACTACAACTGTATCTAGCATTAGGACTGTTCAGCCGACCCTGAATCTGATTTTTCTACGTTCTGGCCCAGATTAAATCTAGGCCGTAATCCGGATTGCAAAACCCGAACCTATGTAGTCCGGGTACGGATTCAAAATCCAGGTACCGGATTAGGATTAAAAATGCGGTACCTGGTTTCCATTAATTCCCCCCTAAATCTCTCTCTCTCTCTCTCTCTCTCTCTCTCTCTCTCTCTCTCTCTCTCTCTCTCATCTAAGATTCTAAAAACCCTAGTTGCCGTCGCTCTTCAGACTTCATCTTTACTTCATTCTCAGCCATGCCTGATATTGCAACTCTAAAACCGATTAACCCGTGCTTAAACCCTATACATTTGAATTCAACTCGGTTTTTCTTTTGGGTTATGCGATTGCATTTAGCCACAAGCCCACAACTCACTCCCAACCTTCGCCTCCCTTCTTCTTGACTCACTCAAAAATGAGTAGCACTAATGCTATCCCAAGTGCAGGAGGATGTCGTGTAATAATTAGGAATAAATTCCTAGATCGTCTCCTCAGGGAAAAGTTGCTTAAAATTAAACTTGTTGAAAAAATGTGAAAAACTTCACAAAGAGAAAATAATATGATGGTATATGCAATGGATGAAATAGGGTACTAGTCATGGACTAGATTCATGTCTGTTGAATTTTTTTGTTTGTTGGATTGGAATTTAAAGGACTTATAAATTAAACTCAGAAATTAATAAAACTAAATTAAGCATTAAACTAAATTAGAAAGTAATCGACAAAACATGAACGGAAAATTTAAAATGCCCAAAACTAAGATTCTAGAATTCATCTTTGTAATTAAATTACGAATTAAAATAACATATAACAGTTGTAATTACTATTAAATGAAAACTTAAAGAAATAAGAAAAATAAATAACACGAAATAAGTAAACAGAAACTTAAAAGTATTCTATAAACTTTAAACTGAAGTTAAATAAAATAGGGAACGAAAAATCTAAACGAAAATGTCCTTTCACGATTCGATTGAAATTCGAAACGAAAAGGAACAATTTCTTACGTATAAAAACTCTAGAACAATTCCTCTGCTCTTCACGTATGATATTCAAAAAAATCAAAAACAAAAACAAAAGCTTAAAATCAAATCTTTCTTGCAATAAATTAAGGTAACACAATTAATTTAGAACTTCTAAAACAATTCCTTTTATTGTATGAAACAAACTAGTAATGAAACAAACTAGAAATGAAACAAACTAGAGATGAAACAAACTAGTAACTTAATGGAAATTAAGGTATTACACTAAATGAAATACAATTCTAGAACAAATATTAATGCACTAAAAAAAAATGCTAAAACAACAAAGCTTTGAAACTTAAAAGGAGAAACAAAATTTCTTAAAACAAAAAGGAGCTAATTCTTTCAAGTAAATAGCAGAAAATTGTGTGTTGACAAGTGTTTTTCTAAGATTGAGTTGTCCTCAATTGTACTCAATTGTACTCTAAAATGTTCCCTTTTGTTTTCGGTTGTGCACCTCATTTTATAGCCAAACATCTTGGCTACTTCATCTCTCATTCAATTGGTTTTGCATTCACACCCAACAACCAAGTCTTCAATCTTGCTTTTATACTCATTTTCGGCCTTGCATTCCTCTTTCTTTATTTTGTGTCTTGCATTGCATTCCTCTTTCTTTTGCCGTGTCTTCCATTGCATTCCTCTTCAATTATTTTATTCAATTGGTTTAGTAATTCAAACCAAACAACAAAGTCCAACATGCCTAACTTCTTATTCAACTCTTGCCTAACTCTTTGTTCGGTTTCTTCATTTTGTTTCTCCAATTTGTTTCTTCAATTTCAGCACATGTTCCTTCATTCACCTACTGCTTTGACCGGTCCAAATTCCCTCACAATTCATTCCAGCACATGCCTCCATTCCGTCCATCAATACATATATGTCAAGTAGGCGCCAAACTCCCCCAAATGCAATTCACTCCAGCCGATTTCTTCAAGAGTCAAGCACGGCTTCTTCCTTTGATTGCAAACTCGAGCACGGCTTCTTCCTTTTTCTCAATTAATTCCAGCACAACACATTAAGCACAAGCAGATCATGCACCTAACACCAATCATGGCATCTCCCCTTTCACACTTTTATTCAAGTTGGTGCTGCCTCAATTCGGTACATTCCTCCAATTCCAATTCAATTCAGCCGAATTCTCTTATCTCTTCTTGGTTTAAGCCTCCTTTTTGGACTTGGGTTGAGTTGGTGGGATGAAGTGCATACGGCACTCTTCAATCTAGAAGTGGTCATCAATTCAATATGTCTTTCCATGCCATGTGTATAGGACCTACAAGTCAAAATTCATTGTTTTGAGTCATGCATGCGTTAATGACTTTCAATCTATTAAAAAAAATTTAACATATGGATCACACACAAAATTTATCTCATACTAAGCTTTCTAAATAAAATATGCATATGAATAAACATTATCCAATTATATCTCAAGTTATAAAATTAAGCATAAACTCATGCTATTAATCAATTTAAATCATAACTTGCATTTATTCTTATTAACCATTTTTTCATTTAAAACCAATAATAATGTCATGATGAATTTAAAATACATTGGTTTTAAATAACTAAAATATGCAATATCTCAGCTCAATCACTTCTATGCGGGCGAGATCTCAGTTGCGAATGTCATGTCTGGGTTTTCTTCATGCATGGGTATATTTTCTTTTCTCTATTTTTTTGTTCTCTCTTTGGTGATTTAGAGTTTTTTTTTTCTTTAGGGAATATTTGAATGTTTGAGAAGTATTCAGTTGTGATGGGTTTTAGAGTTTGGGTTTTAGAGCTAGAGCTTGTCAAGCACTGGTTTTTGTCCACCTAACTTGACCAAAACAATTAAAAGCCCATGTTACGAACCATGTAACCTATGTAGCTAGCTGTGAATGGGTTAGGGGAGGATAGAGGAAGTAGAAGAGTAGTGTTATTGTCATTATACATAAGCATAGAAGAGAGGTGAAAACAAATGGAAAGATTTTAGTTGAGATGGTGAGGATAGGTCAGGGAGACTAGCCTCCTTCTCGAATTTGAAATATGTAAAACTAGTTGTATGGGTGTTTTAAGGAAAAAATATTTAAATGCTAAAAATAGGAAAAGCAAACAAAATAACAAATCGTGATAAGCCGTGCTTTAGAAAGTCTCTTCTTTAGCCTTGGATTTTTGGAGTTATAACTCAAATCTGACTAGCATTGTTTTTGGGTCGTTACATTTATTCTGTTTCTCTATTTCTTTTGTGGGGTTTCTTGAAAAATGTACTCATACTTACTTTTTCGATTTTTGATTAAGCTTGCGGGAGTTCTGGGACTATATGGATTTGTTTGTTTTTGTTGTGGTTTTTTTGGTTTTTTCTCTGTATGTATGAAAAACATTGTTAAGCACCACCTAAAAGACATATTCTGTAAAAAAAAAAGAACCAAAAAAAAAAATTAAAAAAAAAAACCAAAGAAGCTAACTGTGAAAATACTTGTTGTCTTTTAATTTTGTGATTATATTTGGTTATTCTCATGATAAATATAGATATTAGTTTAATGATAGATGAAATTAGTAGTTGATTTGAGCCTTACATATCAATATCGGGTCAACCCAGTAAACAAATCTTGCATGTCATGGGTAGGATAGCGTTGAAGCATAAGGTGCTTGTGTAGGAAAAGCAGGGTTGTCAGCCTTAATTCTTCAATGTATTTGCTAGTTTGTGAATGGTTTCAGCCAATATGATGCAAAATGTTTTGACAAAAGTGCAAACAACAGACTAATATACATACTTGTAGTTGCATGTCATGGGTAGGATAGTGTTGAAGCATAAGGTGCTTGTGTAGGAAAAGCAGGGGGGTCAGCCTGAATTCTTCAATGTATTTTCTAGTTTGTGAATGGTTTCAGTCAATATGATGCAAAATGTTTTGACAAAATTACAAACAACAGACTAATATACATACTTGTAGTTGCATGTCATGGGTAGGACAGTGTTGAAGCATAAGGTGCTTGTGTAGGAAAAGCAAGGGTGTCAGCCTTAATTCTTTAATGTATTTGCTGGTTTGTGAATGGTTTCAGTCAATATGATGCAAAATGTTTTGACAAAATTACAAACAACAGACTAATATACATACTTGTAGTTGCATGTCATGGGTAGGATAGTGTTGAAGCATAAGGTGCTTGTGTAGGAAAAGCAGGGGTGTCAGCCTTAATCCTTCAATGTATTTGATGGTCTGTGAATGGTTTTAGTCAATATGATGCAAAACGTTTTGACAAAAATACAAACAACAGACTAATATACATACTTGTCGTTGCATGTCATAGGTGTTAGCCTTAATTCTTCAATGTATTTGCTGGTTTGTGAATGGTTTAAGTCAATATGATGCAAAATGTTTTGAAAAAAGTGCAAGCAGTAGACTAATATACATACTTGTAGTTACTCAAATATGGTTATGCCCATTATTTCAAATAATAAAATGGACTTAATAGGTACATGCCATTCCATTTAATAGGTACATCATGAAACAATTTTTAGAAATAATTTGATGGACCATCTTTAGCTCTATGCAAATATAAGAAGACCCATAAGGAAACCAATCAAGTGAATACTTCTTTTATTTCCTTTTTAAGCATGCTGTGAGAGATCAAATGTATTGTTTGGTGGTAGCATTTTTCTTCCCAAAAGCTTTGCAGCTAACATATTTTAATCTTTTATGCAGGCATGCTCATAATTCAAGCGGAGAACACAAGGAATCTTTCTTCCTTTTTTGCTTTGTAAAAACATCATGCATGCGATGCATGTGTACTTCTAACACGCATGTGTCCTTGTGGTGGGACTTTTACAAAATGATTTTAGAAAAAGAGACGGAAATTATTGATCCTTTCAAAACTTTTTCTCTTTCCTTCATAAGGTATAAAAGGTTATAAGTTCTAAATAAAAACATACTCTACAAGTTAAAAGAGAGTTTGCAGGGAAAATCTTTAATTTAAAATAAAAGTCCTTTTACAAAAATTCCCTTCCCTACATTACAAAAATTTGCCTAGGGGTTAGTCACTCTTCCCTTGGGCCGTGTCCGTCTTGCCGCTTTATCCTACTTTGTCCCTAAGAGGGGGAGGGACATACATAGAAACTAAAGTGAGTCGAATACTCAGTAAGTCTTACTTCATATAGTCAAAATATAATAACATAGTTTTTCAGTCATGCATTCACATTCACCTGCGTACTTTACATAAAACATACATTTCATTGAAAACGTTACAAGATGGAGTTTTTCTTTAAAAATGTTTTCCTTTCATAAAACATTTCCCACACCGTACAGTTATTCATAAAGAAACTAAAGCATACATGCATTCATTCATTCTTTTCACTTTCTTCTGTCGGTACACACTATCACGTCCAGTGTATTGGGGTTAGCGATCTTTTGAACCCAAATTCCGCCCGTCGCCATAGGTTGGGAATCACTTTCGGTCAGGGGGTAGTACTGGATGAACTATCAGTACTACTTACCCGATGTGACATCCCATTTTTATGTGTATTTTCACTGAAGGAGTATTTTAATTTAATTAAAATATTAGTTCTTTTATTTTAAATTATTGTATTTTAATTGGATTTATTTAGTTGTAATATTTGTTTTGTGGAGCTTTCTTAATATTAATTATCGTTTTGATTTTAAATTGCTGTGTAATTTATTTTAGTTTGTTTTTGGATTTAAAATCTAGTTGTTAGTTTTTACTAGTTATTTATTATATTTTAGCTTGATATGGTGTTTAAATTAATTTTAGTCGTTTTATAGCTTTTAAAATTGTTTTCGTCGGATCAGTTTCTGGACTCCAGAGGTGAGGATTGGACCTCATTTCTTTTCCCCATCTTTTTTTTTTCTCTTTTTCTTTTTCCCTTTTCTTTTTCTTTCTCTTTTTCTTTCCTTTTTCTTTCCTTTTTCTTCTTCTTTCTTCTCCAGTTCTTCTCTCGTGCGCGACACTCTCTCTCTCCTCCATTTCTGCCTGTTTTCGTTCCACCGCCCAGAACCGCTGCTCGCCGGCGACGTGGTCGACACCACCCACCCAGAAATCTTCCCCTCCGGCCGGCGCACCTCCCCACCAAATTTCACCTCCATCCGAGCCACTGTTAGCCGCCACAAGCTCCTCCAAGCCGCACGGTTTTTGTGCTTTTCCGCCGCCGTCGTTCTACCTCCGGTCACCATCTCTTCATCACTCCATCACCTACCTCTTGCCATCCTAAACCATCCATTTTCAGCTCCGATCCATTGCCGGAGCAGCTCCCACGAGCTCATCCTTGTTTTTGTCGTTTTTCACTTCCACTGCCATTTCCACCACCACCCACGGCCAACTCTCACTTCCATTAGCTTCATAAACACCTTTAGGCCTTCCCTATCAATCTCAAGTCTTGGTTTGTCCCCGTTTGAAAGTGGGTATTTTACAACCCACGGCCACAGTGTATTTTATACTGTTACGTTGCTTTTTCTCCGCCGTTTGCAGCTCCTTGATCCTTCAAAAATTATCATATAGCGCTGTAAGTATTTTCTAAACTCTATTTTAGATTTAAATATATTATTACTTTTTCAATAAATTCATTGACTGGTTGGTTATTCCGGACTGAGTCCGAGGAGTCAGGGGTCGGATGGATTTGAGAACGAAGTTGTTTCTTATTGTTGATATTGTTATTTGTTGGATAAATTGTGTCTTGAGGCATGCATTGCATGGTGCATTCATGTGCATGTTTTAAATTGAGAAAATTTGATTTTATCAGTATAAATGGATTTTCGGGTGCGTGTGTATCACGACCCCAAGCTGGGATGGGGTATTATCTCGGTGGAGCTCCTCTGGTCACTCGAGAGTGGATAATACTGAGTGACATCCCCTAGGTTGTCGCTGGGCGACGACCGGATTGCACGATACGGTAACGCTGTCGTGTCGACTCCGTGGTCCCTAGGCTGGCGGGGACTAGAGGATGGCTTGGTCCAGGTACGCGCTGGGCGCGAGACTGGGTATCGCTCGTTTAGGTGTCACATGCGTAGTCGTTACCTGCGGTGTGGCACAGGAGCCAGAGTGTGCAGATGATCCCTAGGGGAGATCATGGTGCACGCAATAAATTGGAACGAGTTTTGGATATTGGATACGGGTCATTTTCTGGAAAAATAGCGAGGTTTTGTTTGAGGTTATTGTGATCCATTTTCTGGAAAAATGGTGGTTTTCTTGATTTGGACTATTATCTGGGATAATGGCAAGGATTTGTTTAAAGGATATGTTTTGGGCCAAAATGGGATTTTGGCGTGCGTGGAAAAATGTGGATTTATGGAATATATGCATTTGGCATTCTTTCGTGCATATTGTTGAGTTTAATATATTTTTATCTTGTGGCGTTTGGAATATTACTTACCTGCGGCACCATTTTGCTACCGTAGATTTTGATGCAGATGTTGAGGAGGATGAGGAGGCTGAGCTCGAGGAGGCGGCTCCTCCAGAGTTGACTTAAAGTCTTTGATGTTTAAAAATATTCTCTATCAGTTTTTATGGCTTGTATTTTGGTTTGAAACAATATTTGAGACTTGTAATATTTTATTATGTATGGTTTAAACGAGTTTGTATTAAACAAAAATTCTGGTACTTAGTTATAAGACTTTTATTATCCGCTGCGTGTTTTTATTGTACACTTGTTGCATGTACACACACTTGGCACTTGGCGATAGGATGGTGACCCATGTTGTCATCATCCCGACGCTTCGATTTTCCACGTGTCCGTACGTGGGAATTGGGGGCGTCACACCCGACATTGCAATCTGCCCTTCTTTTGGTACCATCATTCAGTCATAGTTGTTACTTATTTTCATACATTAAAACTTTCAATCCTTTCCTTTTCATTCCTTTCATCAGTCCATTCATTACACAAACATTGTTTAAAAGGATAAGCTTAAACCCCAACATTTAAAACATTCTTTAAAAGCATAAACATGAGCATCCTCATAAACATCAATTCGTGCAATTATTTAAAAATCCATTTTATAGCCTCCTTTAAAATCCCTTTCATAGCATCATTTAAAGATAAATTTCAATCGCATCACTTTAAATATCATTTAAAAGCATTGAGTATAAATCTTAACATTTCTTTTCATGGGAAATAAGAACAATAGATACTATATATAACATCCATTCACATGATTGTAACTTATTACTTTGGGTGTGGAAAAAGGGGCTGCCACGTTAGATGGCAACCTACATGCATACATAACCTCACGTATTCCATTCCTCAAGTGCATAACTTAAACTTAGAAAATACACTAACTACTCTTGACTTTGGACTTCTTTCATCCAGACATACCCTTTCATCCCATTCCATTTTCTATGCTTTCCTTTATCACGTTTCTTAATTCTCCGGATTGTAACTTGTGACCCACTTGAGGTCACCCTTCCAATACATAGCCTCCTACTCCATGTTCTTATCCTTCAAATGAACTTCCTCGATTAACTTTAAAGGCTAAAACACACCGTCACCACCATCATTTTCTCTACTAAACCATCCACTTCGATGCATAACTTGGACCAACCAGGCTACACATTTCAACCTTAGACAACACTTCCTTGCACCCTTAACCATACATAATATACAACTTTTAGCCAACCTTGAGGCTTAACATCATATACACTTTCTTAGGACAAATTATTTATTACATATGATAAATCTGTCTGGCCAACCAATTTATACATGTACCTCACCCCTTTTATCATCTAAGATTAACATATAATCCACTAAATGCCGGCTTGCTTACACAAGCTTCATACACTCCAATGCTAACATCCAACTCAAATCTAACCAATACCTCACTGTACACAGCACCTCCAAGCAACATAGCTTATCCCGACACTTCACCCAACCCACATGATATACAAACATGTCATCACCACATCGCATCAAATAACTTTACACAGTTCACAACTCCATATTGTACAGTGATCACATCACATCACATAGCACCCGACCATTACACAGACTACATATCACCCCATCCTTCACACGACACGACTTCACATCACACTTCTATTACTTCACAACACACTGCCACATCACCCACTATATCACACGGTACAACACCTCATCACTTCAAATTACACAACCATGACACAAACCTCACACTCCGTAGTCAAATCACAACAACACAAAAGTGCCCCACACTTCAACTACGTCGCCACGGAACACACTTAACAACTACATGATCATCCCAACACTTCAAAGCACAGCCATCCCAACACTTCACGCTTAACCCTTTCACTTCAAACTACTTAAAATCACACCACAACTGCACAGTAGTGCCCCACTTTAACTACGTTGCCACATCACAATCACTTCATTCATAGATCACAACACAAAAAAAATTCACAATATTCCATTTCAACTTCACAAACATAGTAATTCTTGTGATAAAGAGATAGTGATTTATACCCACAATTTACTGGGCTGAAATGTAGTTGTTACTTGCTGGTTCTTCACAGTAGACGACTTAGGGCTGTGAAACAGGGGGTAAAGAACTCACAGGGAAAGGGGGATGCAATGAATGGTTGGTTTGCTTGGGATAGGCAGCGGCTGAGTTGGTTTTCCTTGATGTTCGTGGGGGTTCTCAGTGGTTGATGGCTGGTGGCAGGGCTTTTGAAGGGAACAAGGATGTCACGTGGGGTGCAAGACTCAGGTTGTGCGATGGGCATCGTGGTGCTGGATGGCCATGTAAGTTGAGGCAAAGAGATCGATGGCCCCATAGTGTGGCAGTGCACAATGACATGGGAAGGTTCGGGCCACTAGTCAAGAGAGACAGGGGAGTAGAAGGAAAGCTATGGGGGCTGGGGGCAAGGGGCCGTTGGGTGGAGGTGGCACTCCACCTGGAAGGAGGCTCATGGCGTCTCGGTGCCACGATCTGGGAGGAGCTGCAGCAGTGCTAGGCACGACAAGGAGAACCCATGAGGGAAATTGCTATGGGCTAGGTGCGGTTTCAGGGGAAGAGAGAGAGGGATTCATAAGGGGTAGAGGTCGACTGAGAGGGGCTAGTTTGCGGTGGTGTCGTGGTGGAGAAGGGGATTGGGGAGAGAGAAGTTCGTGGGTTTTGTGGCTGCATTGCGCTGTGAAGAGAGAGAGAGAGAGAGAGAGAGAGAGAGAGAGAGAGAGAGAGAAGGCCTGAGGGGGAGGAGACTAGAGGTGTGGAGGTTGCCGGTGTGAACTGGCGTCAATGTGCAACGGAGACAGGAAGGAGAAGAGGGAGGCTATGGGGGAGAAAGGGAACGGCTGGGAGAGGAGAGAGAGAGAGAGAGAGAGAGAGAGAGAGAGAGAGAGAGAGAGAGAGAGAGAGAGAGAGAGAGGAGAGAAAAAGTGAGGGGGAAAAATCTAGGGTTTGGAGAATAAATGCGAGTCCTACATCTAGGGGTTCCTAGATCTAATCTAGCGGTGAGGATTTAAATACTTAAAAGTAATTAACTAAATAATAGATAGATGAAATAAAATGTACTAATGCTAATTTAAAATCAAACTTTATTTGATAAAAATAATAACCTTCACCATAAAATAAAATGATGAGTTTTATAAATATTTCTAAGAGAAATAAAAGCATCTAATAAATGGAGTTTTTAACATAAACTAAAATATTATATCACATAATATTCTTAAAGAAATAAAATCATTTATATAAAATGATTTTCTAAACTATATTATTTTTGGGGCTTAAGTATATAAAAGGTTGACTTTAAAAATTAGGCTCGGTTCAATAATACCAAAATACCCCTCTTTAAATAATTTTTGACATTTAAAATATTTTAAAGACTTTAAAATACTATGCTTCATTTAAAAATCATCCGCTATATTTAAAAACACAACTTCGATTTTTAAAATACGTAGATGAGACTCGTGATCACCAATCAAAAGAAATGAGCAATTGGTAACAATCTCTCATCCTAAAATTTCCGTCCTCAAAATTTGCTTACACTTCATATGAACCAATTGATGCTGGTCCCCACATCGTGTTCATGTCTCCGTACACACTTAAGTCATTCCAAGTGCTTAACCAATCTATCAAGTAACACTTGCACCACCCATAATACAATCCATATTGAAAAAGCTCGAAGCTACCATCTCATCCTCTATCTCGATCCTAATTTAACTTGTAGTCGCCCATGTACTTCGTAACTATCGTAGTCTATCTATCATTTATAATCTATCCCTTTCATAACTACGTAACTATTTCTATGCATTCCTAGCATCCCATCATTCATTCCTTTTCTTCTAAGTACCTCCATTCTCTATCACTCCATTCATCTCATGCACTTAACATAACCTTATCTAGTAGGTGCCATTCTAACATGCATGTATTGACTATGTCATACTATAACATATCATAACATTTAAAACATAAACCTTCATATACTTACTGCAGGACGAGACAAGCCTTGGGAAGACTTCAACCTAGGTTGTTCCTTCACTCTCACTTCTATTTTAAAAAATTTTCTTTCTTTGTAAAAGTTTTTCTCTTTTATTTTGAAAAGTTTACAGAATCTTTCATAACCTTGGTTTTGCTTTGATACCACCCTGACACGCTTGTGTCCTTATGGTGAGACTTTTAGAAAATGATTTTTGACAGAGAGACGAAAATTACTAATCATTTCAAAGCTTTTTCTCTTTCATTCCTAGGGTATAAAAGGTTTTAAGTTTTAAATAAAAATGAACTCTATAAGTTAAGAGAGAGTTTGCAGCAAAATTATTTAATTTAAAATAAAAGTCCATTTACAAAAATTCCCTTCCCTACGTTACAAAAACTTGCCTAGGCTACAATCACTCTTCCCTTGGGCCGTGTCTATCTTGTCACTTCATCATCACTTTATCCCTGAGAGGAGGAGGCACATACATAAACATTAAAGTGAGTTGAATACTCAGTAAGTATTACTTCAGACAGTAAATATATACTAACATAGTTTTTCATTCATGCATTCACATTCACTTACGTAATTAAATAAAACATACATTTCATTTAAAACATTACAAGGTGGGGTTTTTCTTTAAAGATATTTTCCTTTCATAAAACATTTCTCACACCTCGTACATTCATTCATAAAGAAACTAAAGCATACATGCATTCATTCATTCTTTTCACTTTCTTCTGACCGGTACACACTATTGCATCCCGTGTGTTAAGCTTAGTGGGCTTTTGGACCCGAATTCCGCCTATGACCACAGGTTAGAAATCCTTTTCAGTCAGGGGATAGCACTAGGTGCACTATCAAAACTACTTACCAGGGATTGCAATTTGCCCATTTCTTTTGGTACCATCATTTAGTCATGGCTGTTACTTATTTTCAAACATTAAAACTTTCAATCATTTCCTTTCATTCATTCAGTCATTTCCTTTCATTCATTCAATCCTTTCCTTTTCATTCTTTTCATCAGTCCATTCATTTCATGAACATCATTTAAAAGCATAAGTTTAAACTTCAACATTTAAAACATTCTTTAAAAGCATAAACATGAGCATCCTCGTAAACATTAGTTCATGGCATCATTTAAAAATTCATTTCATAGTCTCGTTTAAAATCCCTTTCATAGTATCATTTAAAAATACACTTTCGGTGCGTCACTTTAAATATCATTTAAAAGCATTGAGTATAAATCTTAACATTTTTTTTTTCTTGGAAAATAAGAACAATAAATACTATATATAACATCCATTCACAAGCATTCAATTTATTACTTTGGGTGCATAAAATGGAGTTGCCACGGAAGGCCTTTACATACTTATAC
Source organism: Carya illinoinensis (assembly GCF_018687715.1). Classification (NCBI taxonomy): domain Eukaryota; kingdom Viridiplantae; phylum Streptophyta; class Magnoliopsida; order Fagales; family Juglandaceae; genus Carya; species Carya illinoinensis. The sequence continues at coordinate 2,546,865 of NC_056765.1, forward strand.
ATTTAAACATCATACATACCATACTTTCATAAATCATCATTCATTTCAAAAAGCATCACAAAAAAAAAAAAAAAAAATTCATTTTCATTCATTTCATATCATTTAGAAAACTCCATAAAAGTATGAACATAATACTTACTTGAACTCCATACCATACTCATTTCATGCAGTCTAGTCATGTGCATGTCAAATGGTAACCTACATGCATACATAACCTCACGTTATTTCCTTCCTCAAGTGCATAACTTAAACTTAGAAAATACACTAACTACTCTTGACTTTGGACTTCCTTCATCCCGACATACTTTTTCATCCCATTACATCTTCTATTCTTTCCTTTATCACGTTTCCTAATTCTCTGGATTGTAACTTGTTATCCACTTGAGGTCACCCTTCCAATACAGAGCCTCCTACTCCACGTTCTCATCCTTTAAGCAAACCTCTTTGATTCAGTAAGTCTAAAACACACTGTCACCTCCATCATTTTCTCTACCTATCAAACCATCCACTTCGATGCATAACTTAGACCAACCAAGTTACACATCTAAACCTTAACCAACACTTCCTCACATCCTTAACCATGTATAATACACAACTTTAAACCAACATTGATGCTTAACATCATATACCCATACTTAGGACAGATTATCCATTACATATGGCAAATCTGTTTGGGACATGCGTTCAACCAATTTACACATAAACCTCACCCCTGTTATCACCTAAGATCAACATATAATCCATTAAATACCAACTTGCCTACACAAGCTTCATATACTCCAACGCTAATATCCAACTCAGATCCAACCAACACCTCACTGTACACAGTAGTGTCCCACTTCAACTATATCGCCACATCACAATCACTCCATTCACATATCACAACACAACATAATTCACAATATTCCATTTCAACTTCGCAACATAGTAATTCTTGCGATACAAAGATAGAGATTTATAGCCAAAATTCACAGGGCTGAAATTTTTCTGCTGCTTGGTGGTTCTTCTCGGTGGATGGCTTAGGGTTGTGAAACAGGGAGGAAAGAACTCACAGGGAAAGGTGGGTGTAGTGAATGGTTGGTTTGCTTGGGATAGGCAGCAATTGAGTTGGTTTTTCTTGCTGTCCATTAGGGTTCTTGGTGGTTGATGGACTAATAAGGAAATCATGATCATGTTACTTAATAATTACTTCCTTTTTCGAGCTTGGTGGACTGTAAGTACTTTTCCTTGAATTTGAGCACATTCCCAGGGATCAAAAGGAAGGAAAACATTTCATCACTGATTCAATCAAGAACAGTTAATTTCACTGTCGTCTGTTCCTGTAAAAAAATCTATATGTGCAAGAAAAGCTGGCAAGGCAAGAGTGAAATAGTACTTGACGGTAAACTCCAGAAGATTATATGTTCGATTGCTCATCTCCACGTACGCTTCAATGTTTCACGGCTTTTGAATTGCTTACCATATTGCATGCTTAAAATACTTTCCATGCATATATGGTATTGCATACGCAATCTTTCTTGGTATCAAGTCCCATACACTAGGCAATAAGAAGCAGGTCATAGCGTATGTGGGGATCCATGATGGGAAGATTTTGGTGGGGTCATAAAGGATGAGAGAAAGATATACTAGATTAGTTGGGAAAGAATGTGTGAATCTAAATTCAAATTAGGTGGTTTAGGCTTTAAAGACTTGAGAATCTTCAACTTGGCTTTGTTAGCCAAACATGGGTGGAGTATCTTACAAGATGAAAGTTCTATGCTACAAAGAATTTATAAGGCAACATATATTTCACAAGAGACAATTTCTTTGACTCTGGCCAGCCTGGGTAAAGTTCAAGTGAGCTTGCCCTACTCAGATTGCGCTTGGGCCCATGACCCAATATTCAAAGCCTAATCTGAAATTCAGATCATCTCACCCCTATCTAAAAATATATTTTTTTTAAAAGACAAAATAATGTAAAACAATAATTGAAAAATCTAAAATACTGTAAAAAGTAAATTAAAAAGCTAAAATTTATATACAATGACTATGTGATGCCCCCAACTCCCACGTACGGACACGTGGAAATCGAGGCGTCAGGACGGTGACAACACGAGTCATGCATCCCATCGCCAAGTGACGATTGTACAAGCAACACGTGTACATAAAAATAACGCAAGCGGTAATAAAAAGCCCTTCAACTAAGTACCATAATTTTTTTTTTATATACAACTCACTTAAAACAAGCGTAGTAAAATACTACAAGTTTCAATGTTGTCTCAAATCCAAATTACATAAAATAAAGGCAAGGAAATTAATTTCCAACACTACAAGCAACTCCAAAGTCAGTACTCCGGCAGAGCCGCCCCTTCAGGCTCAGCCTCCTCCTCCTCATATGCAACAAAGTCTACGATACCAAAGACGGTACCGCAGGTAAGTAATAATCTAAACACCCACAAGATAAAAATATATTAAAACCTCAACAATATGCATGAATAGAATGCCATATGCATGAGATCCAAAAATAATCTTTCTCAAAATTATTTCATTTCCAACTCACGCCAAAAATCACATTTGGCCCAAAAATAATTCATTTTCCAACTCATGCCAAAAGTCACATTTGGCCCAAAATATTTCCTTTAAAACTTTTCCTCGCCATTTTCCCAGAAAATGGCCCAAAAATCCAAGTCTCAACTCAATTTCTATTTTCATTAATCGAATGCACCATAACCTCACCTAGGGGTCATCCGTACACCCTGGCTCCCTTCGTCACACTATGGGTAACGACCATGTGTGTGACTTCGTAACGAGTGATGCCCAGTTCTATGCCCAGCGCATATGTAGCCAAGCATCCTCTAGCCCCCACAAGTAGAAGGGCTACGGAGTCAGTACGAGAGTATTATCATCCCGTCCAATCCCGTTGTCATCCAGTGACAACCCAGGGGATGTCACTCAGTATATTGCACTCCCGAGTGATCAGAGGAGCTCCACCGAGATAATACCCCATCTCGGCTTGGGGTCATGATACACACGTACCCAAAAATCCATTTACACATGAAAACTCAATTTTCAATATTTAACACATCTACATGTATGCCATTATGCGAAAAATCCAATTTTCCTTTTCAAACATGAACATGTATGCTCCATGCAATGCACACATCAAGATACAAAATATCCAACAAATCTCAATATCAACCAACATACAAATAACTCCGTCCTCCAATCCATCCGACCTTCGAACTCCTCGGACTCAGTCCGGCATAACCAACCAATCACAATATATTGTTAAAGCTAAAATATATTTAAATCTAAAAGGAAGTTTGGAAAATACTTACAGCACTATAAAATAATTTTTGGAGGATCAACGAGCTGCAAAAGGTGGAGGAAAAGCAACATAACAGTGTAAATTAAAGCACTGTGGCCGTGGGTTGTAAAAATACCCACTTTTGAATGGGGATGAACCAAGACTTGGGATTGATAGGGAATGGTTTAGAAATATTTATGAAACTAGTGGAAGTGAGAGTTGGCTGTGGGTGGCGACGAAAACGGCGATGGAAGTGAAAAAAATCCAAAACAGAGTTGAGCTCTTGCTGGTTGCTCCAGCGACAGATCAGAGCTGGAAATGGGTGGGTTAGGTTGGCAAGAGGTCGGTGAAAGAGTGGTGAAGAGATGGTGGTCAGAGGTCAAACGACGACAGCATAAGAGCAACATAACCGTGTGGCTTGGAGAGAGGAGTGCAGGCTGATGGCGGCGAGGGAGAAGCTAAAAATGGGTGGGGGAGCTCGCCTGCCGTAGGGGAAGAGGAAGGGCCGGGCTGTGACGGCCACACTGGCGCGATGGCTGTGCTATGATGGGAAGAAAAATGGAAGGAGAGGGAGGGGGGCTGGTCGCGCGGGAGAAAGGATGAGCAGGGGAAGGAAGAAGAAAAAAAAAGAAGAAAAAAGAGAAAAGAAAAAGAGGAGGAAAGAAAAAGGGAATGAAAGAAGTGAGGTCCAACCCTTACAACTTGGGTCACAAAACTGATCCAACGAAAACTTGTTTTAAAAGCAATAAATTGAATAAAATAATTTAAACACAGTATCTAGTAAAAAATAAATAAATAACTAGTAAAAACTAATAACAAAATTTAAACTCTAAAAATAAACTAAGTTAAATTAAAGAGCAATTTAAACACAGACAATAATGAATAATAAGAAAGCACCTTAAAATAAATTTCACAACTAAAAAAATCCAATTAAAATTTGATAAATTGAAAACAAAAGAATCAATATTTTAATTAAATTAAAATACTCATTCAATAAAAATACACGTAAAAATGGGATATCACAGACTAAATCATATACAATACAAAACTAAGTGATTTAATGTGTGCAAACGATCAACTTAAATTTAAAACTACAAATTCGCAATAAATTTAAGTTTTTATCACCAAAATATAAATACTATCATATATTTGATTCAAATAGTCACATTCCCCCGCATCCTTCTTGGCAATCCATGCATTTGAGTCAATAACTTGATAGTAATTTTCTACATGAAGTTTTACTGATCAGATGTACTATCTTTTATTTAGTCATTTAACTATAGACTTCTAAACCATTAGCCAAGTGATACATGACATAAAATAGGACACATTATGAATTCACCTTCACCTCTAACTCTGACAAGTTTTGCCTGATGGTAATCATGGTATTGAGTTTCTCATCAATAAAGGGGCCAAGGGGTTTTTCATCCCATGGTGCGTCTGTATCAATCATCCATAATTAGTCTGGGGTTCACAGCTAGGTCTATACAATCATATAAATTATAAATTAAATAATGAAAATATTAAAACTATGTAAATAATCATTAAAAACCATAAAGTTATCCACTTTAAGCCTATAGCTCTCGACATCAATGGTCTCTACTTCAATGGGCATTGAACTTAACTAGTTCTATGTGCAAACGAGGGCCTCGACGATGGTCGGAGACAATAAACTCCGATAAGCATTCAAGACACGACTTCCAGTGCTAAACGCCGACTCCAACGCAATCACAGTGATAGAAATGGCTAGTACATATCTGACTATTCCAGAAAGGACTAGAAACTTGCCATAATTCACCTTTCACCAAGTTAATATATGGAATGTTTCACCAGGTGTCTCGACATCTTTTATAAAGTAACGTTCGAGCTTAGACTTACATTGCATAATATTCCATGATACATAGTTTTGATGATACCGTCGTAGAAATAAAATATTTGAACTTTGCGCATGTGTGTCATCTAAAGAAGATGTCAAGCCGGTCGAGTGTGTGGAGGAGCTACCACCTTCGATTGAAGACAGACCACTACTATTGTAATGGCTATATAAATAATCAATATCACATTTAAGTTACGTTTAGGTAGTGAGGTGATCTCATATATTTTGTGAATAGTAATGAAAAAATAATGATAAAATATTGAACAGTAGTAAAAGGTAGGAAAAAGTATGTGAAAAGTAATAATAAAATAATAAATAGTAGTGGAGTATTATCAGAATATTCCAGTACCCAGACGAAGCCTAAAGCTCTCTAATAAACTAATTAGCATCCTTATCACCGAGGACGTCCCTAATTTAAAATTTTTCAATTGCCAACTTATATCGGTGGTCAAGGATTGCAGCAACAAATAATAATCTATTTATCTTATCAATATCCTCCAATATTTATTATATTCGCATTTCAACCTCATAGGCATAGCATTCAACAAACTCACACTATCAGCACAACTCTGTTGCAAGTATAAAGCCTTGAGAGCTCTTCAAAATACATGTTCGTAGTAGGATATTTTGACCCAGATATCTGCATAATTTTGTCATAAAATAACTTTAAAAATTGAACAAAATACTTGACATTGGCCCAATCAATAAAGTGGGTTGTAATACACATGTAGCCCACATTCTATATGGAGATCCACGTATCAATCGTAAATGAAACTCTCTAGCTAGTGGCAACAAACGTTTCCTTTATCGCTACCTTCTCCTTGGCATGCATCTTCAAACAATCGTGCATCATCGTATACCATGAAGGCATGAAAAATCATGGCTCTAAAGTGTGCACAAATTTGCGAAAGCTTGCTTTGTCAATCGTGGTAAAAGGCATCTCATGATCATCTTCACAAGAACATCCCTCAACATTTCACTGTATTGAGGGCTTGACAACTTTTGAATCTATGTGCCATTAGTGGCTGTATAAGTCTCCTAACTCAACTTCGCTAATCACTTGCCACCAACTCTTTATGTATCTTATACCGCTGGTTGCCCATAAGATGTGCTATCAATACTGATGTGCCTTACTTCTTCGAATGACAACCGCATAGTTGTCCATAGTATTGGAATCAAGCTTGAGGGTTCTCACGATCACCAAAAATTTTGGTGAAATGTTCTCATTTCTACGACATTTTTTTACTAGATCGTGCTGGTTGATTGGCCTCAACATTCATCAACTCATCATCCTCATTAAGCATATCAATATCTTCTAGATCTATTGGGACTCGACTACTTGCACATAAGGTAGTTGCTCTAGATGGGGGTCTATGGCCCAAAGTACATGTTGGTGATGCCAACGGCTGTTCATCATCCTCTTGTGGAATATTGGGGCGAGATGGTGTAGCATTGAAAGTTTGCTTTACTCAACTTAGGTATAAAATTATCTAAAATAATTAACAAACAACCGTCATTTAGCATATTATAAAAATTATCCAACATTGAAAAGGAATAACATATATGTCTAGGCATATTTGTGGTTTTAAAAATAAATAAAATACAAAATTGAACGTCTGTTTGAGCCATACTTGAATGAAGGCTCGAGCAAACAATCTGTGTTAAGTTTGCTTGAGCTACACTCGAGCGAACAACCTGTATGAAGTAGCTCGAGCTACACTTGAGAAAAGGCTTGAGCAAACAATCTGTATGAAGTTCACTTAAGTCATACTTGAGCGAAGGCTTGAGCGAATAATCTGTATGAGATTTGCTTGAGCCACATGACAAAGGGTTAGAATTGCATAATTAAGTTGTTTAAATGAGTGATTTATTTTATCAAATAAGGATTGAACACTTGATTATGCATCAAATTCTAATATTGAATGTCAAATTAATTGATGCCAATATTTTTGCACATCAAAGTCTCATATTTGCCCTTGAAATACTTAAACTATAACATCATTTCATTTATATATTGTAGGGCATTTATGGGAGGAAAGAAAGAGTGGGACTTATAAAGAAATAAAAGAATTGATTATGAGTCGAGTAGGAACACTCATACAAGCAGCATTACGTGGACAGCAAACAAACTCACTCGGACTCACACATGCAACATACACATATGCAGTGGACTCACAGCACTTGCAGAAAAATCTTCATGCAGCAAAGACACTCACACACATTGCAACACACTCACACATGCAGAACAGAAAGTACTCGGACAGCAGCCACTACAGCAAAAGAAAGAAGACCACATGGACAGCACACATGCAGACATGCAGTGGACAGCACACATGCAGCCTCATTCGGACAGCAACTCACGCATGACAGCACCCACACCATTCACGCATGCAGGAACACATGCACACATGCAGAAAATGCAATCATGCAGCAGACCAAACCCACATGGACAGCACATTACAGCAGACAGCAAAACATTCAGATCACATGCACACATGCAGAAAATGCAAGCTGAAGCAAAGACCACTCACACATGCATACCAAAACGTGGACCAGCAGCACACCAATGCAGAAAACATGTTGCTGGAAGGCAAGCTTTTCTTGCTTCTACACATGGAAGGTCAAACTCTGCATGCTGGAACAAATCACATGGAAGCCGGACAGCAAGAAATCATATGGGATCACGCATGGACCGAAAGCAGCAGCAGAAGTTTTTGACTCTTTACTTTTCAATTTGTTTTATATGGCTGGGAGACTTTCGTTCAGGGAGGAGGAGTAGTTTTCGGTTTGGCAGCAGGAGGACTTGGGAGTTTCATTTTTTTTTTTCTTTCTTTTCTTCTGGTTTAAGAGAGGCAGCTGGTTTAGGGTCCAGCGGACTTTTAATTTTTTTTTTTGGTTGGAGACAGTTAGGTAGGGGGATTGTCATTTTCTTTCTTTTGTTTTCAGATGCAAGGATGCAGTTTTATCTTCTTATCTTTCTTTCATATTTCGTTCGGCTACAGCAGTAGCTTAGTTGGAGTTTTTTCTTCTTCCTTTCATTTCCTTTGGGCAGCGTTAAGTTTCATTTAATTTTCTTAAGTTTTATTCATTTAGTTAGTTTTGATTTGTTTTATTTCTTTGAGCTTTGACCGTTTGAATTGCTATTTTTTTTAGTATAGATCATCTATTTTGCATTTTAAAATTTATTCTATGTTAGTAATTTCTTTAATTTTTAATATGAGTTTATTTAAATTACTTTTTATTGTTAGAAATATTATGCGTAGCTAATTTCTTAAGCTTGGGTTGCGGAATGGGACGTGATTTGTTTTGGATTTTAGATCGATGCAATATTTTGTTGATAATGTTGATTTCACTAAGTTACTAGTTGGATTTAAATTGAAAATAGATTGAAACTCTTGCTCTTGTTTTGTTGTTGACGTAAGGCACATCAAAAGTTTGAAAATTATCAAGGCTTCTCTCGTTTGTTTGTTAATGTGTATTCGGCTAGTAAAATAGAAAATCGCTTAGGAAAATATTGCAAAACTTGAGCTTAACCTTTTTATCTTCCGATCATCAATGCCTTGATTGGGTTGTTAATCGAGAAAATTATCTAGAATCCAAAATAAAGAGAGTCCCAAACCCAACCCAAGTGTTCGTTAATTTGTTTTTTTTTAGAAACTCTAATTTCAATTTCGATTATCTTTTTGCATTGCATTTTAATTTTATTTTCATCTCTCATACTCGATTTACTTGTTACTCACAAATCTTTTATACGCTTTGATAACCCATTGTCCCTGTGAAATACGATCCTGGACTTATCCTTGATACAACTTGACACTTCTACACTTGGAAGCACATTCGAAACCGAGTCAAGTTTTTGGCGCCGTTGCCGGGGACAACTGGTGCTTATTAGAGCATTCCTCTACTGCTGAGAGGACGTTTGTGGAGCTGTGAATCTCTTCACAGCCTGGGTGACATCTAATCTTTTTTCCTTCTCTCTGTTTATTTTTAATGGTCTTTGATTATCTGCTCTTGTTTGTATGACTGGTTGGACTAGAGACCATACATCTCGACTGTTTAGGACAGAATCATTGACATTTTTTTAGCTCTGCATCATCTTCTATTGAATCATCATCAGACACTGATAGTATCATGGATGAAATTGAGCATCATGATAGGGAAGTGGAGAATCCAAACAGGACACTTAGAGAATATCTTCAGCCTGTTAGAACTAGCACACCCTCATGCATAATTCAACCTTTGATTGCAAACAATTTTAATTTCAAACCTAGAATTATTCCATTAATTCCACATTTTCATGGCATGGATTCTGAGAACCCTTATTTGCATATCAAAGAGTTTGAAGAGGTTTGTTCTACATTCATGGACCGGACTTGCACTGAGGAGGTTATAAGGCTTAAGTTGTTCCCATTTTCTTTAAAAGATAAAGCTAAAACATGGTTGAATTCACTGAGACCTAGAACCATAGGTACATGGCAAGAGATGCAAGCAGGATTTTTGAAAAAATTCTTCCCAATGCATAGGACAAATGCTTTGAAAAGACAGATCATGAATTTTTCTCAAAAGGATTCTGAAACTTTTTATCAATGTTGGGAAAGGTTCAAAGATCTATTAGATTCATGTCCACACCATGGTTATGAACATTGGCATGTGATTAGTTTTTTTTATGAAAGTTTGACACCTAAAATGCGCCAATTTGTACAAACCATGTGTAATGGAGAATTTTTTGACAAAGAGCCTGAGGAGGCATTTGAATATTTTGATTATCTTGCTGAAAATGCCCAATCTTGGGACACAACTGATGTGCATGATAGGTCTAGGCAAGTTGAGTCTAGTCATGGAAAATATAATTTAAATGAAGATGATGATTTGCGTGCTAAATTAACATTGTTGTCTAGAAAAGTGGAAGCCATGGAATTGAAGAAAGTAAATGAAGTGCATGTTGTCCCTAAATTTTCTGAGAAGTGTGGCATATGTGAGGATTGTGGGCATTCGACTAATGAATGTCCCACAATCCCTGCTTTCAAGGAAGTATTGTTGGACCAATCTAATGCTGTAAACATGATACATAAACCATATTCTGGTCCTTACTCTAATTCTTATAATCCAGGATGGAGTAGCCACCCAAATCTCAGTTGGAGGGGTGACCAACATGTAACTTCAGCAACCTTGGCCCCCGGGCCCTCTCAACTGGCAATTCAAGCAACTCCAATGCAGAAAAAGGGACTTGAAGATACGGTTCAGCAGCTGTCCACCAATTTTCAGCAATTCATGCAAAGCCAAGCTGCTATCAACAGTCAAAATTCACAAGCCATTGCTGAAATTCGAGGGTCAGTCACAAGGTTGACTACATCTTTAAGTACCCAAGAGAAGGGTAAATTTCCTGCACAGTCACAACCAAATCCACAAGGGCGGCCTCATCAAGTGCAAGCAATAAGTGAGGATCCTAACTTAAAGTCGGTCAAAGCGGTGACTACTTTAAGAAGCGGTAAGGTGGTAAACATTCCAGCACATGAGCCATACAATTCTGGTAAGGCTTCTAACCCTTCTAATAAAGATGGAGAGCATGTGTCTGATGAGCATGAGAAAATTCATTGTCCTATACCTGCTCCTTTTCCTCAATGATTAGTTCTGTTGCATAAAGATAAGCATCTTGCTGAAATTCTTGAGGTTTTTAGGCAAGTTAGGATTAACATCCCTTTGTTAGATGCTATTCAGCAAATTCCTGCCTATGCAAAATTTTTAAAGGATTTATGCACTGTGAAAAGAAAATTAAATGTGCATAAGAAAGCTTTCCTTACTGAGCAGGTTAGTGCCATCATTCAGAGTAATACACCACCTAAATACAAGGACCCTGGAGCACCTACAATTGCTTGTGTAATAGGAAATTCAAAAATTGGTCACGCTTTGTTGGATCTTGGTTCAAGTGTCAATTTATTGCCTTACACTGTGTATGAACAGCTTGGTTTAGGTGAACTGAAATCCACACCTATCATTCTACAACTTGCTGATAGATCAATAAAAATGCCTAGGGGTATAGTTGAGGATGTTTTGGTTCAAGTTGATAAATTTTACTATCCTGTGGATTTTGTGGTGCTTGATATGAACTTGTCAAATCCATCTACTTTCCAAGCTCCTGTAATTCTTGGTAGACCATTTCTTGCTACATCTGATGCATTAATTAATTGTAAAAGTGGAATTTTGAAATTGAGTTTTGGAAACATGACATTGGAGCTGAATATCTTTAATACTTGCAGGCGACCTCAGGATTTAGAAGAAGTTAAGGAAGTTAATTTGCTGGAAAATATCCTTGATGAGGACTTTCACTTGAATCTTCCTTCTACTAATTTACATTTGTCATTAGAAAGTGTGCTAAGTGATGTAAATATACTTGATGATACTTCTAATGTTTCTTTTGCAGGAACCGGGCATGGGGTGCCTTGGCAACCAATGTTTGCAGAGTCGCCACCTTGGGCAGCACCTATAAAACCATCTTCAGATAACAGACACCATCTCATTGGAGCACTCAGGACACTCAAAAATTCAAATCTGAGGTTGAATAATTTTTTTTATGATGACCTTCACTTGTTTAAATATTGCTCTGACCAAATATTTCGAAGATGTTTAGCCAACAAACACATCCAAAGTAAGATTTTTGATCCTGGTAAGTTAAGGTCTCGATGGAGTGGGCCGTACATTGTAAAGACCGTTCATCCTCATGGCGCATTAGACATTGTCAATCTGAAGAACGGTAATAGCTTCACTGTCAACGGACAACGTTTAAAGTCATTTCTGAAGGTCTTTGATCCACATGATGAGATCTTGCTTGTGCAAGACCCCAGGGAAGTGTTTTAAGTTGTTTTTCCTTCTTTACAGTTTTCTTTACTTGCTTTGTTTTTTTATTTGTTCGTTTGCTTTGATTTTATATTTCATGTTGATTGTTTGTTTTGCTTGCTTAGTTCTGTGCACTTTGTTTTCTTTCGTTCGATTCATTGAGGACTATGTCTCTCACTAGTTGGGGGGTGTGGACTGAAGAAAACGGTGCGTTAGTAGACACTGTAGATAGTTGAAAAAAATAATTGGATCCGTCCGTGACCTGACAAGTGTGGCTGGAGATTTGAAAAAAAAATCGCCTGATGTTGTTGACAAACGAGATTGAAGGCTCCGAGTTTCTAAGAAATGTCATTTTCACCGAAAAAAAAAATCACATTACTCTTTGACTTGGATGATAGCTCGTCTGGTTCTTTATGCTATCTCTATAAAATCAGTCCTAAAGTTCATCCAATCCGCATCAAGTTTTCTTCTCATCTCTATAACTCATCTGCATTCTTTCAACATTCTCGTTTTAAGCCTTCTATTCTTTTGTCAATGGCTCATTCTTCTAACATTTCTCTAGATCCATCCATGAGGCATTCTGCATCTCAACCTCCTGTCCTTTCTGTAGCTACCATTGGTGCCATGTTGCAACAAGAGAATAATAGTTTGGCTAATAAGTCAGACTCCGATGCTATCTACGACTTGGTGAGTCTTGGGACTCGCTACTCATCCTCTATTGTTGCTTTTTCCCAGCGGGTACAAGCCAAAAACCATGAGGTTGAAAGGCTTAAAGAACAAATTGTTGTACTTCAACGAATTGTTCAAGAGTCTCACACAAGGGAAGGAATCATTCGGCAGAAGAATAAACAGTTGAAATCTCTGTTAGATTCTTCATTCCGCTTGCCAGTTCCCATGGATAGGGATGACATGATATTGTATGAAGAGAATGAGCGTCTCAAACATGAGGCTAAGAACCTCAAGTTTATGTAAAAGTAAAAAAAAAATATCTCTATATTTTTATGAACTCTGGTCTACCTTTTAAGAGATATTCATAACATGCATCATACCTATTTCTCTTCTAATCATACACAATCTATCTTCCGGTAAAGGTTTTGTGAATATATCTGCTAACTGATTGTGTGTGTTAAAAAAAAAAAAAAAATTATGAAATTTGAGCATCTCGATGGAGTGGGCCTTATGTGGTACAAACTGTTTTTCCTCATGGTGCTATAGAGATAATGAATCCTCTCAATGGTAACATTTTTAAGGTTAATAGTCAAAGGCTCAAGCCTTTTATTTCTAACTTTGCACCTGAGGAATCTACTCTACATTTGCTTGATCCTAATTGACGGTTCTTGATCTATCCATCTCTTTTCATTGTTTTCTTTTGTTCTTCAGTTTTTATTTTTATTTTGGCTGCATTCCTTTCAAAGCTATCCAGGTACTTCCTTTTCCTCTTTCCTTCAGTTTTTCTTTGAATTTTTGGGTCTTCTTTTAGTTGTTTTGCCCCTTAACTACTCTCTTTGTATAAATTCTTTCGTTTCTCTTGCATCATTGAGGACAATGCTACAATCTAGTTGGGGGTGGAAGAGAATTTATTTCTCTATTTGCATGCCTTAGACATATTTTGGTCCACTTAAAAAAAATAAAAAAAATAAAAAAAAATAAAAAAATAAAAAAGAGAGAGAGAGATTTGTTGAGGTCATGGAACATGTGGAATGTAGTGCAAGTATGAGTATATGTCAAAAGAGGGACTTATCCATTTTATTTAGTTGTTAAACCAAGGGAAAGATGTTAAAAGTTTTGCTAAAACACACACACAACACATACCCGGAAGGCCTAGAAAGACTACATTGAGTCATTGTTGGTTGATTTACACTTCAATTATTTGAGACTCTAATGAACCATATCCTAATGGCTTAGGAAGAAATCTGAAATGAATTAAATGAGAAAAGGGACAAGCCAGGGATTAAAAAATAAAAAAAATTTAAAAAAAAAAAATCCTTTAGGTAGACTAGTGGTAAGGGCTGACTTGTGAAAGTGTGGGTAGGCGCACACTCATAGGTCCGATTCCCCCACTAGGAAATCTAAAAACATAAAAAAACAAAAATTACGTTTATGTAGTGGAAAAGGCTGCCTATTATCGGGGTCCTTACAAAAAAAGGTAGGCACCTTTCAAAGTGTAATAGCGTGAAAGCCGCCACTACAATGGTTTTGAATTAGAGTAAGACCATGTGGTTTTCTCAGATTGGTTGTTGTGATTGAAACTGTTAATGTCTCTTGGTAGTCGATCTTGGAATTCTAACCCCATTTCCATGCACTTGAAAGAAAGCAAGCTGTGTTATATGTAATTCCCTTAGTTGATTAACTAAATGGTGTATAAATCTCTTAGTTGATACAAAATTCAGATTAATCTATCTCCAGTGTTCTTAAACTCAACAGGTCTATTTCATAACATGTGATTATCGAACTTCTTTTGAAATTGTAGTTGGAAATCTCACCTTTGCATGAATTCATTCACTTTATTTGCTAGAGTCTAGCAAAAAGCTAATTGGGGGGTGTGATAAAGGGTTAGAATTGCATAATTAAGTTGTTTAAATGAGTGATTTATTTTATCAAATAAGGATTGAACACTTGATTATGCATCAAATTCTAATATTGAATGTCAAATTAATTGATGCCAATATTTTTGCACATCAAAGTCTCATATTTGCCCTTGAAATACTTAAACTATAACATCATTTCAATTATATATTGTAGGGCATTTATGGGAGGAAAGAAAGAGTGGGACTTATAAAGAAATAATAGAATTGATTATGAGTGGAGTAGGAACACTCACACAAGCAGCATTACATGGACAGCAAACAAACTCACTCGGACTCACACATGCAACATACACATATGCAGTGGACTCACAGCACTTGCAGAAAAATCTTCATGCAGCAAAGACACTCACACACGTTGCAACACACTCACACATGTAGAACAGAAAGTACTCGGACAGCAGCCACTACAGCAAAAGAAAGAAGACCACATGGACAGCACACATGCAGACATGCAGTGGACAGCACACATGCAGCCTCATTCGGACAGCAACTCACGCATGACAGCACCCACACCATTCACGCATGCAGGAACACATGCACACATGCAGAAAATGCAATCATGCAGCAAACCAAACCCACATGGACAGCACGTTACAACAGACAGCAAAACATTCAGATCACATGCACACATGCAGAAAATGCAAGCTGAAGCAAAGACCACTCACACATGCATACCAAAACGTGGACCAGCAGCACACCAATGCAGAAAACATGTTGCTGGAAGGCAAGCTTTTCTTGCTTCTGCACATGGAAGGTCAAACTCTGCATGCTGGAACAAATCACATGGAAGCCGGACAGCAAGAAATCATATGGGATCACGCATGGACCGAAAGCAGCAGCAGAAGTTTTTGACTCTTTACTTTTCAATTTGTTTTATATGGCTGGGAGACTTTCGTTCAGGGAGGAGGAGTAGTTTTCGGTTTGGCAGCAGGAGGACTTGGGAGTTTCATTTTTTTTTTCTTTCTTTTCTTCTGGTTTAAGAGAGGCAGCTGGTTTAGGGTCCAGCGGACTTTTAATTTTTTTTTTTTGGTTGGAGACAGTTAGGTAGGGGGATTGTCATTTTCTTTCTTTTGTTTTCAGATGCAAGGATGCAGTTTTATCTTCTTATCTTTCTTTCATATTTCGTTCGGCTACAGCAGTAGCTTAGTTGGAGTTTTTTCTTCTTCCTTTCATTTCCTTTGGGCAGCGTTAAGTTTCATTTAATTTTCTTAAGTTTTATTCATTTAGTTAGTTTTGATTTGTTTTATTTCTTTGAGCTTTGACCGTTTGAATTGCTGTTTTTTTTAGTATAGATCATCTATTTTGCATTTTAAAATTTATTCTATGTTAGTAATTTCTTTAATTTTTAATATGAGTTTATTTAAATTACTTTTTATTATTAGAAATATTATGCGTAGCTAATTTCTTAAGTTTGGGTTGCGGAATGGGACGTGATTTGTTTTGGATTTTAGATCGATGCAATATTTTGTTGATAATGTTGATTTCACTAAGTTACTAGTTGGATTTAAATTGAAAATAGATTGAAACTCTTGCTCTTGTTTTGTTGTTGACGTAAGGCACATCAAAAGCTTGAAAATTATCAAGGCTTCTCTCGTTTGTTTGTTAATGTGTGTTCGGCTAGTAAAATAGAAAATCCCTTAGGAAAATATTGCGAAACTTGAGCTTAACCTTTTTATCTTCCGATTATCAATGTCTTGATTGGGTTGTTAATCGAGAAAATTATCTAGAATCCAAAATAAAGAGAGTCTCAAACCCAACCCAAGTGTTCGTTAATTTGTTTTTTTTTAGAAACTCTAATTTCAATTTCGATTATCTTTTTGCATTGCATTTTAATTTTATTTTCATCTCTCATACTCGATTCACTTGTTACTCACAAATTTTTTATACGCTTTGATAACCCATTGTCCCTGTGGAATACAATCCTGGACTTATCCTTGATACAACTTGACACTTCTACACTTGGAAGCACATTCGAAACTGAGTCACCACACTCGAGCGGGCATCGAGCGAACATTATCTAGAACCAAAAATCCCAATTTTTTGAAAATCTAAATCCTCCAATTCTTGAATTTAACAATTCAAAAATCGAAATCATTGAAATGCTAATAATAAATCATACACATTTCAAATTTCAAACCACAATGTGACAATTAAAGCATTTTGGAACCCTAAATTATTTAAAAAAAAAAACTAAGTGAGTGAGTGAGCTTACAAATAATTTTTAGTTTGATGAACTCTAGAAGGTAGCTCGCGCTGGCCTCAGGTGACAACTAATGGCAGGGAGGTGAAGCACAATGCGGAGAGGAGAAAGATAAATGGTGCAAGTTGCTGTGGAGTGTGGCTATGAGGAATGGGAATTGTGAAAGTGAAAGGGGGAAGAAGGGGGTCCTGTGTTTAATTTGGACCACTTCTTTACGAAAAGATGTTGTTCCGCTTCAAGCAGAATGGCGCGTTTAGTTACTTCAGTAGGGGGCATGCATTTTGACCCCCCCCCCCATCTAAACGAAACGATGTCGTTCCTCTTGAAGTGAACAATGTTGTTTTGATTATGTGAAAAAAAAAAAAAAATTAATTATCGGAATTCGGAACCAACATGGACTCTGGATTCGAACTCTGATTAGGGCAACTTTGACTCCGATTTCTATTTTTAAAAACTTTAAATACTCTGTCAAAATCAAAGTACTGTCGAAACTCAAATAGAGTCAGAGTGGGTGGAGTTTTTGCCCACCCCTATGGTCATGTGGATAATGAACGTAATATCTACACTAACTAACAGAAAACTTTTTTTTTTTTCTTTAAAAAAAAAAGATCAAAAGCTCTCGTGTCGTGTGGGATATCGAATCGCACTTTTTTCCCCTTTTCAACTAATTAGATGCTTACGTAATTTAATAAAGCAAAGTAAAGAATTCAAGGCGAAAATGAGAGTACAACTTTCTTGCTACATATATATAAACACGATCGAGCAGTGCAAGGATCGAGGATGATACAAGCAAATATATAATATTATCAATCAATGATCAGATAGCGGCCGCGCGGAGTTGCTTTCCAGCTAGCTAGCTCATTCCGTCCTGGCTGTGGTATTTAAGATCAGGCTCTCGATCGATCTCAAGCGTACAAGTATTTCTTTCGAGCATCATTTGAAGGTGTTGATCTATTCTACCTCTCTGCAGAATACTGCAAGTTTGCAACTCCTATTATAACAGTTCTTATTTTTTCCGATTTGCGCACACACACACTTAGGTATCCAAATATATATATATATATATATATATATACATATATATTCCTATCGATTCTACAAATTATCCAATTACTTTCTTGCCAATATATAATTTGTAGAAATTAAGTGTAATTTTAACAAATAAGATGTGGCAAGGCTGCAATGTCATTTCATACATTGATTAATGTAATTATATGGAACTACTGCATGTAACAAGAAATTTTAGGAAACTCTTAAGTATTACATGCATGATCAGTTCGTACTATTGATCGACCTACGAATTAAATTATAATTCTTATCAATTTGTACACCATACGACTATATAATATATGATCTAGCATTAGTCTAAAGCAATATAATAACTAAAAAAAGTATTACAAGAATCGATTACATTGGCTATATATATATAAATATATCTTCAAAAGATTGTGATCTATTGATCCGTCACTGATCATGTAGGAAAAAGGAAGTAGTACTTGGACGTGAGATTACAATGGCCGAGGCCCCTTCTATGCATTTGAGCGAGGCTGCTGCTGTACAGATTAATATAGAGATGGAAGAGCTTACTGCTTCGCTCTTAGACGCTGAACCCTTGAGGCCTTCCAATTGGCCCGAGCTTTGCATCTACAGGGTCCCCAAAGAATTCCGAGTTTTCAGGGACAAAGAAATTAAACAATTCACTCCAAGGCTAGTTTCAATAGGCCCCTTTCACCACGGCAACCAAGAACTGCAGGGAATGGAGAAGGTGAAACTCATGTATTTCAAGGAATTCTGTTATCGGACTAGGAACGCCGAGCATAATCTTGTAAAGTTCGCTGCAGATAAAAGATGTGAAGTCGAGAGATCGTATTCAGAGACGTTTGATATCGATCATGATAGGTTCTTGAGAATTATCCTACTGGATGCTGCCTTCATCGTGGAGCTCTTCTTGAGGTTCTCTGACTCTCAAACTCATGCTCATGGAAACGATTTGATATTGAGTAAACCATGGCTGATACATGCTATAAGGCTCGACTTCCTATTACTCGAGAATCAGCTTCCATATTCTTTTCTCGACGAATTCATCCAATTTTTAGGTGATGATTGTCCTCCTACCTTTCTTGAGCTTGCCTGTAACTTCTTTTGCTTGAAATTTAAGGGCGAGATTTCAATGGAATTGAAGGAAGTAAAACATTTCACTGATTTGCTGCGAACATTTCACGTTCTTCCGATCCTAAAAGCTAAGAGTATTGATCGTAGTGAAAGGCCTAGTACTGTCCGTGAACGTCGGACTAAAGTTCTGCACAGTGCTAAAAAGCTGGACGAGGCAGGAGTGAATTTCAAGGCGATAGTTCCGAAAGAAGTAGGCTTACTCGGCATAGAATTCCAGAAGATGAAGGGCATGGAACACTGTCCGTGCTTCAATTTATCATGGCTTTTGAATTGCTTACCTTGGTTCAAATGCCTTCCAATTTTGGAGCGTACGCAGCCATGCCTGACAATCCCACAATTGGAGATAACAACCGGAACTGAACTTTTTTTCCGAAACCTCGTTGCCCTGGAGCTGTGCCATTATCCATCGGAATCTCATTACTTCTGTAATTACATTTCCCTGTTGGATTTTCTAATCAACACTGAAAGAGACGTGGAACTACTTGTTGACCAAAGTGTTATCATCAACCGTCTAGGTAGTAATGCAGCAGTGGTGACTCTAATTAAGGAAATGGGTTCTCAGATTGTCATTATTCCTAGTAACTGTTTCAAAGACATCATCCGTCGAATGAATCAGCACTGTAAGAACCCTTGGAATCGGGTCGTGGCAACCATGTCAAGCGTGTATTTCCCTGATATTTGGAGAGGTACTGCAACTGTGCTTGGACTTATTATCCTGGGTTTCACTCTCTGGAACTTTATTCGGCCTTTTGTACTTGCGAAGCGTTAACATCGGCGGTGTAACGTTGATTTGTTCAAATGCTTTGCTTTTAGTTGAACTCGGTTACCTTGTTGCTGAGTTTATCCCCTGCATCTTTTCAGGTACGTTCTACCTATATATTCGTGTTGCAAGTTTGTGTGTGTTTTTTATTAGCATCCGTACGTTAGTGTCGGTCGAAATACTGTCTGCACTCCTGCGGAATTCTACGCTATACCGTTTTCGCCGAATGATCATATTATCTATATGTTTTTTTTTTTTTTTACAGTACTAATTTTGTTAATAAGTCTCACTTACAACATCAAAATATCTTTTATAAATTAGAAAAGAAAACCAAAACTCTTACAAAAACCATATTATCAATGTCTATGCTCTCATTTATCATATTATCCGACCGAATATAAAGGTATATCTATAGCTCTTTTACAATTAATTTAACCACCCCATTTTATAATTAACCAATGAACTCGTGTCACTTCGTTAATAATAAATTTTAATTTTATAAAACTATAAGAGAATCGCACATGAGTCATAATGATGTTGAGATAATATTGTGCATGAATCAATATTTTAACTATAATTTTGACTACAAATATTAGAATCGTACACATGACTCTAATTTTTTTTTTTTTTTTTTGAAATAGACTTTAATTCAATTCCTGAATGAAGAAAGTTACAGCTGTGATCAATAAGTCCGGGTACCAACCCTGATTACAAGCCAACTACTCATCTGTTATAAGCTCCCCCACACACAACTTTCATTATGTCGGACACTGTTTAAAAAATTTTAGAAACACTCTAATAACACAGTCTTTTTGAGATGTGAGACTCTGTATAAACAAAGGTGTCCATCTCGACTTGTCTATGAGACACCAATCCATACTATGCCTTTTTGGTACAAACGCCATGATCACCACACTATGCCTAATGTTTCTCATTTCAATCTCAAAATTAACCATTTTTTCCTTTTTAATCGTCAATTAATATTTGAGTTATTTTTGTCTTTTATGAAAATATTTCACTTTTACTTTTAGACATGACATTGATTTATTAGAAGACTCCTGTTTATTACGTATTACGTTTGTAAGCAATAATTGGGATTTCACCTTTTCATATAATATCAAATTTACTTAACTTTTGAGCCCAACATGTGGATCTCAAGCTTAGTTTCGAATTTTATCAATAATCCTTACTTTCAAATTCTTCTTTCTGATTTGCATATTTTATGATCAATTTCAATCCTTAATTTACGTTGATTAACTCATCATCAGAATAATTCTTATTTTATCTGACATCATTGATTATTTACGTTACATACAAATAACTCTATTTATGAAAATATTAGGATAGATAAAGATAACACAAATAAACTGAGAATATCAATTCAAGAGATCATGACTTTAGAAAACATATATATACTAATAAATCCAAACACTAATCTAATTTTTATGATATGTTATAGATAGTAGACAACTTAAATCAATTTTTCTATAATTATTTTATATAATTATACAAAATTTCGGCAACCCCGTAAATATGATTTCTCAATTAACAATAATTTGCATAAGTTGCGTGAGGTTCATTGAATGATTTCACGACGTACAGTCGTGGGCCTTCTGTGTGTTATTCAGGCGGGAATGCTTCAGCCTTTATTCTGGCCTGGGCCTTCTCTCTACTACTGTGGGCCAGACTTGATATGCCCGGCCTTTAGGCCTTGAAGTACCGAGAACATGAGCCGGGCCCAATGATACCGTCTAAGAAATATTGTTTGACTGCACAGTTAAAGATCTTTCATCGAGCTCATGTAATTCTATTATATATACCGACCTTCTAAGTTATCATAGTTTATCAGAAAATGATCTGTTTAAATTATTATTTGAACTTGAGCGTCTGATGATATGCTAGAGCTAGAGATGATCAACACATAGCGTGAATAGTTATACAGCATTAGTTCTTGTTGCTTACTCAGACTCACGTTAAATCCTCAAATTCGGACAAACAATTTAGAGGGAGCTTCATCCTCGGCCAATGCATCCTTATTCTATACATTATTAATTTATTATAAGATAATATTAGGAGAAATGATATTTATAGCTGTGGAATATACAACCGCCGCTCAATTTTTTAAAAAAATTAAGTAAATATAAAATTCACATGATAAAAACTAGAGTTTTGTTACATACAAGCGAATCTACATATCAATTAGCATATCAATACTGATGTTTTCATATTTAAAATTTAAATTGATATTATTTTTAATAAAATCTATTTTATGATCATTCATATTAAATGGATATACGTATTGATATGTAGAATTATTTATAATTAATTTTTTTTTAAAATTAATATTTTAATAATAAACTATATAATTTTAAAAATAATTATGCTGACGAATATATTCAGCTGCACTTACTCGTTAATCTTTTAAGTAGGCAGGCTCATAATTAAAGCGGGGAACACAAGGAATCTTTCTTCCTTTTTCGCTTTGGAAAAACAACATGCATGCGATGCAATATGTCTTAACTTATTAAAGTTACTTTGATCTGCGGGTTAATTACGTACAGCTATATATTATGCGAAGATGATGACAATTATTAGTTGATATTCCTCCAAGTAAAACAAATCTTCCACGCACAGAATTGATCAGGAAAAGCTTCGGTACTATCCCATTTGTTCTTTTCGTTGAACAATTGCAACGTGCTTGAGGAACAATTCTTAACCATTTTTAGATCAGATAGAGTAGAGAAATAATTTAGCCATAAAAAAAATTAAACAAAACTAATTATCCAAATGAGTATTGTTCATAAGATGCATCCAAAAACACATATTTCACAAAGACCAAATAAATATTTCCATAATCCGACATCTGTTGGAGTATAGCTTCACAAATTGAACAAATGGAATTAAAGTCTAGAGAAGCACGGGTTAAAATAGGAAAAGATATAAAAAGTTAGTTATTTTTCTGTTATTTTCTTTTATCTCTATAAATACATTCTGTAAGTTGTATTAATTTATCAATTCAATAACGTGAAAGTCTTTCTCTTCATCTCCTCTGTTTCTATTTTGTATTCACTGAGTCTTACCTTCAAGTGTTCATCAGAAACTTGACATGGTATCAGATTGAAAACATTATTGCTTCCGCAAATTCATCTTCTTACCTTTCATTTTTTTTTTCTTCTTGAAATCTGCATTGCAAAATTCTGCTCGAGAATTTTTGTAGGGATCCTTCTTGCATTTTCTTGCTCTTTCTTGGATAGATTTCTGAAATGGATCCTTCTGAAAATTCTGCAAATTCTTCAAATTCTGTCATAAATCCCTCTGATGATTCCTCTAGTCCCTATTATCTACATCCAAGTGACAATCCTGGAGCTCTTCTAGTCTCAGAATTCTTTGTTGGAGATAATTACATAGCATGGAGTCGATCAATCACCATAGCATTGACTATCAAGAACAAGGTGGCATTTATCAATGGTTCGATTACTGCTCCTCCTGCTACTCAACAAGTTCTTCATACTGCTTGGTTGCGTGCCAACAATTTGGTACTTTCTTGGTTAATGAATTCCATATCTAAAGAAATAAGCAATAGTTTGCTTTATGTTGTCTCAGCTGTTGATCATTGGAATGAGTTGAAAACTAGAAACTTAAAAAGTGATGGTCCAAGAGTTTTTCATCTTGAAAAAGCTCTCAGTTCTATAACTCAAGGTTCTTTATCAATCACTGAATACTTCAATGCTTTCAAAACCTTATGGGATGAATATGTTAGCTACAGACCATTCTCAACTTGCACTTGTGGAAAGATGGCATCATGTATATGCAATTTTTTTGACTTCTTACTACTTCGACAGCAATCTGATTATGTATTAAAGTTCTTGGTTGGGTTAAATGATTCCTATGCTTTAGTCAGGAGTCAATTACTTCTTGTTTTTCCATTACCAAGCATGGCCAAAGTCTTTTCATTACTACTTCAAGAGGAAAGCCAACGACAACTAACCAATTTTGTAGGCTATGAAACTCATGCCTTGTTAGTAAAACAGAATAATCAGTCATTGGTTCAATCAAAGTTTTCCAAAGACAAGCAGAAGAAGTCTTCTTTGTACTGCACTCATTGTGGATATCATGGACATACATTGGAAAAATGTTTCCAACTTCATGGTTACCCTCCTGGTTGGACTGGACCTAAAGGAAGGCAAAATTTCCCTACTGCCCATGCTGCCATTTCAACTGGAGAGGTCTACATTCAAAATAGTAATGAGAATCAAAAGTTTTCTTTAACTTCTGAGGAATTTACTAAACTGCTAGCACTTGCAAATTCAAATCCATCTCCTACACCAGTTGTGTATCTTGTTACTTCTCAATTTTCTAGTAAACCAATGCTACTCCCTATAAAGTTTTCTTCTTGTTATTCAGTTTCTTCAGCTTCACAGCATAATTTTTCATGGATCTTGGATACTGGTGCAACAGATCACATGATCTGTTCACCCCTCCTCTACTCCTCCACACCTAAACCAATTAATACTTATATTAATCTGCCCAATGGCAACTCTGTCCCAGCTACTTATATTGGTACTATATGCCTCTCAAACACATTATTTCTACATAATGTGTTATGTGTTTCAAGTTTTTCATTCAATTTGCTATCTGTTTCCAAACTTACAAAAGAATCTAATCTCTCTGTATCCTTTTTTGATTCTTACTGCCTTTTACAGGACCAATCAGCCAAGAAGATGATTGGGATTGCATTTGAGAAACATGGACTTTACCACTTATCTCAAGCTACTACAAAAGCTGCTACCTGTAATCAACCCCAGTTTAATTCTCCATCCTTTGCTTCCATCATTACTCAAACTCAATTAGATCTTTGGCACTACAGATTAGGCCATGTTTCTAGTTCCAGATTACCTTCTCTTAAACAATTAGAATCATCCATATCTCTTGATTCTACAAATGTTTGTGATATATGTCATTTAGCAAAGCAAAGAAAACTTTCTTTTCCTATATCTGAAACTGCTTCTAATAAAATGTTTGACTTGATTCATTGTGACATATGGGGTCCCTTTAGTATTATTTCATATTCTGGTTTCAGATTCTTTCTCACTATAGTTGATGACTTCACATGATGTACTTGGGTTTATATGCTCAAAACAAAATCTGAAGTCTCTTCTATACTTAAAAGTTTCTATAAAATGGTAGAAACACAATTCAGTGTTCCTATCAAAACAATAAGGACAGACAATGGACTAGAATTCTTTTTAACTCAATTCTATGATGATCATGGCATTATACATCAAAGGAGTTGTGTGGAAACTCCACAACAAAATGGAGTTGTGAAGAGAAAGCATCAACACTTGTTAAACACTGCCAGAGCCTTAATGTTTCAAGCAAATATACCTTTAACTTTTTGGAGTGATTGTGTGTTGACTGCTGCCCATATCATAAATAGAATTCCTACCCCCCTTCTCAAAAATAAAACACCATTTGAAATGTTTTTTAACAAAGCACCTAACCTCTCCCATCTTAAAGTTTTTGGTTATCTTTGTTTTGCCTTAACACTTTCAAATCATAGACATAAATTTGATTCGAGCTACAAAATGCCTTTTCTTAGGTTACCCCTCTGATATAAAAGGCTATAAGCTGATGGACCTTAATACAAACAAAATATTCATTTCGAGAAATGTAGTTTTCTATGAAAACAGTTTTCCCTTTAAGGCTCTTTCACCTATTTCATATTCTGAGACACACTCTTTTCTATTTCCTCCAACCAACTCTACTTCAAAATTCTTTCATGATCAAACTAGAAAAGATCATAATCCCTCTATTATCATTCAGTTAGATCAGAATCTAGCCTCTTTGCCTAATGAACCAATTCTACATTCTGACTCACCTTCTTTGCCTAATGCTCAGGAGATTTCCAATACTAATGAATCTGACCAATCTGCCTCAAACATACAACAACTCAGAAAATCTTCAAGAATTAAACAACAACCAGTATTCTTTCAGGATTATTATTGTGGTAATGTTTCTACTGTTCCAAGTGCAAATCAATCATCTACTTCTGCTAGTTGTTCTGATAATTTAGGTACTCTTTATCCTATTTCTGCTTTTCTCTCTGCAAATCAATTATCCACATCTCATAAAGCCTTTCTAGTATCCATTTCAGCCACACAAGAACCCAAAACCTACAAACAAGCTGCCAAAATATCTGAATGGCAAGTTGCTATGCAAAATGAATTAAATGCCTTAAAGTTAAACAAAACTTGGGAACTTGTTACTCTTCCTCAACACAAACAGACCATAGGTTGCAAATGGGTATTTCGAATTAAGTACAAGGCAGATGGCACTATAGAAAGGCACAAAGCCAAATTAGTAGCTAAAGGCTACACTCAACAAGAAGGCTTAGACTTCTTTGACACATTCTCTCCAGTAGCCAAGATCACATCTATTTGGTTAATTCTTGCTATAGCAGCCGTTAAAAACTGGCACATTCATCAACTAGATGTGAATAATGCATTTTTACATGGAGATCTACATGAAGAAGTTTATATGGAATTGAACCCTGGATTGGCTGTCAAAGGTGACAACAAAGTTTGTAAACTTCTCAAAAGCCTTTATGGTTTAAAACAAGCCTCTAGGCAATGGTTTGCAAAACTGTCCACTGCTTTACTTGATTATGGTTTTACTCAAGAAAATTTAGATTGTTCTTTATTCATTAAGAAATCTGAATCCTCTTTTATAGCACTCCTAGTCTATGTAGATGATGTTCTACTGGCTAGTGACAGTTTGATAGAGATTGAATTGCTTAAAAAGTTTTTACATGACAAGTTCACAATTAAAGATTTGGGGGAACTCAAATACTTCCTTGGCTTGGAAGTGGCAAGGTCTAAAAATGGCATATCAATCTGTCAAAGAAAGTATGCCTTAGACATACTTCAAGATACTGGAATTCTTGGTGCTAAGCCTTCTGCCTTTCTAATGGAGTCGAATCTTAAACTTACTGCAACAGATTCTGATCTCTATGAAGATCCTTCAGCTTATAGAAGAATGGTTGGAAGGTTATTGTATCTAACAATTACTAGACCTGACCTTGCATATTCAGTTCAAATTCTGAGTCAATTCCTTGCCAAACTAGCTGTTAGTCATCACCAAGCAGCTATTAGAGTACTCAGATATCTCAAAGCTACACCAGGGCAAGGCTTATTCTTCTCCTCTTCATCAGAATTACAATTAAAGGCATTCTCAGACAGTGATTGGGCAGGGTGTGTTGACACTCGAAGGAGTGTAACAGGCTTTGCTATTTTTCTAGGTAACTCATTGATTTCATGGAAAAGTAAAAAGCAGGCTACCATTAGCAGCTCTTCTGTAGAAGCAAAATACCAAGCCCTTGCCTCAACAACCTGTGAGGTCCAGTGGCTCCTTTACGCCTTGCAAGACTTGAACATCAGCCATCAACAACCAACACTACTCTATACAGACAGTAAATCAGCATTGTCCATTGCTACCAATCCAGTTCAGCATGAGAGAACAAAGCACATACAAATTGACTGCCATCTTGTTCGAGAAAAGCTGCAACAGAATATTATTAACCTTTTCCATATTCCTTCCAAATTGTAGCTGGCAGATATCTTCAAAAAGCCTTTAGGCTCTCTCCCTTTTCATCACACTCTTCGCAAGATGAACATTCTTAATATACATGTTCATCTTGAGGGGGGGTGTTGGAGTATAGCTTCACAAATTGAGCAAATGGAATTAAAGTCTAGAGAAGCACGGGTTAAAGTAGGAAAAGATATAAAAAGTTAGTTATTTTTCTGTTATTTTCTTTTATCTCTATAAATACATTCTGTAAGTATTAATTCATCAATTCAATAACGTGAAAGTCTTTCTCTTCATCTCTTCTGTTTCTATTTTGTATTCACTGAGTCTTACCTTCAAGTGTTCATCAGAAACTTGACAACATCCAAACATATTTCACACATATTTCACAAATATTACACAAACAATCAACAAATATACTAACCTTAATAGAAAATCCAATCAATAATACCCCTTCACCACCACTCACCTGAACAACAATTAATTTTAACCATAAATTTGAGTTTTCAAACAAAAACTTTAATGGGAATAGAACATCAAAGTAAAATAACTTACCAAATAGAAAGGAGAGAACAGCTGGTTGAAGCAAGGACACCAATCTCTCGAGCTTACGGTTTCACATACGTTCAAATGTATTGTAGTTTGAACGTTTTCACCCTTTGATAATTTGGTGAAAATTAATCCTGCCACTGCTTATCAATGGCGCCAACAACATTTAATCGTTCGAACTCTCTAAATGTTCATTCAAATGTATAATTGTACAGTTTGAACTCTAAAAATGACCATTCGAATGAATATACTATATACTATAAGTATCTACATATATAAGTATATAGTAGTATTCTAAAAGCATATTATAATACTATTATATATAAGTATAAATAAGTATAAGA
Source organism: Carya illinoinensis (assembly GCF_018687715.1). NCBI lineage: Eukaryota > Viridiplantae > Streptophyta > Magnoliopsida > Fagales > Juglandaceae > Carya > Carya illinoinensis. Next base: position 2,575,058 of record NC_056765.1, read on the forward strand.
ATATATATAAGTTTCTATATATATAATTATAAGTATTATAAGTTTATATATATAAGTATATATATATATATAAGCAGTATATAATTAAGCATAAATAATATTAGTATATTATAAGTATTATTATATAGGTATATTATAAGTATAATATTAATACATTTATATTATATATAGTAATATATAAGTATATAAATAAATATCAATATATAATTAAGTATAAATAACAGTATATATTATATGATACTTATAAATATATAAGTAAATAAGTCTAAATTTAATTATAAGTATATATATATAATTATTGTGATTTATATGTTCGAAGAACGTAATAACCACCCATTCAAACGTATAAAAATTAAATATTAGGCTTCGGGACCATCTATTTCCTCTTCCTTCTTTCTCTCCGCCACTCCCAAATGCCACCTCATGCCGCCGTCAATGCCACCTTCAACCACCAAAGTTCAACCTGCAATAGGTAAACTACATTCCTTGAACTAATGATAAAATTTGTCCATTTAATTAGATATAAATGGGGAAAAATGGGGTTTTGATTTTTCCACCATAGATTGCTCAAAATGTCCATGAAAATGGAGTTTTAGACTAAATCCCACATCTTATTCTTGCTGTATGTAGAAAATCGAAAGGAATCGGTGGATTAGTTTCGATTTTGGTAATGGTGAAGTCGACTCAGCCATTGCTGAGCTCGAACAAGGGATCGCCATTCGAACGTCTCTAAAACATCCGGATGGCACATGAATGGTTAACATTCGAACCAATAGCAGACAGTTCGAACGTTAAACCATTACTGTTCTAACAGTATACATAACCATTTGAACGTGTAATTAATCATTCGAATGGAAAATGAATGGCTAATGTTAGAACCAAGTTTATACTGTTCGAATGGTAAATTAATACCGTTCGAATAGACTATGTAATAGTTTGAACGTCTAATTAAGCATTCAAAGGGTACATTTCTTATTTTAATTTTTTTTTTTGTAGAGTTGAATAGATAATGTAACATATATTCTATTGTTAGATATAATTTTAATTTATCTAATTATAAGTATCATATTTTGTAATTGTTGTCCTTAATTTTATAAATTAAATTTAGGTAAATTCCAATGGCTTCTCAAAGAAAGAAGCGGGCCAAATCAAGGCAATCATCTAGCGAAGAAGTCTGAGAGATGACTGTTTTGTTGGAGCAGCAAGTGAAGATCGATGATTTTAAGGATATTCAGTGGGAGAGACGCTCTCTGGCATTTGTCTTTCTCGATTTTGGTTGGACACCGATCATCAACCAGAAGGACAAACGGACGGACAAAGTCGTTGCCTACATCGATATTATATCTAAGTTCTACATAGAACTTGGCGGTGCCGGTCAAGATGATGACGCATACACCTTCTCCGTCTAGGGTGTCTCAGTACAACTTTTAGTTAATGCAGTCATCGAGTTTCTTGGTATCCCTTTACTGCTCACTGCATATCCTAGCATGGTGCCTAGGGAGTCTACAACTACAGGCAATGAGGAGACTGCTGAGGAAGAGGATACTATTGTATTAGATGAGGGGGATGGCCTCGTTGATCATGAAGTGCGTCAGTTGGTTGTGGGTCCAGATCCTCTTTCCTTTGATGGGAGCAAGAGCATCAAACAAGTAGACTTATCCAGTTTTTTCAAGATTATGAACATTATAATAGCCAACAACATCGATCCACAACTACACAAGACTAAGATTAGCATGAACCGGGCACGATTTATGTTACGGGTCGCTCATGGTGCCTATCGACCTAGCGAGATATATCTTCGCTAGGATTCGATCAGAGGCCACCTATATTACGACATATATTGCCCTTTGGTGTCTTGCTCACACGCTTTCTTTAGCCAATGGAGTTAGGCAAGATGCGTTTGAGTGTGATAACGAGCCAATTGGATCAATAAAGTCCACAACCTTATCTTGTAACACTGGACACTCCAGATTTCATATCTGTGCACCCACTACAGAGGCGATCTACACTTAGGGAGAAGCACAAGGCATATCGGGTGAGGCATCTACACAAACTGCATCACGCACTGTTACTCGTGAGGAGATTGTAGATATTATGCGCACACAGACATCAGAGATCATTGATGCAGTTTGGGTAGCCCTCACAATGACTGGGTCGAAACTCATGTCTCGATTGACAGATATTAAGACACACCTTGGTGGAGTCGAGGCAGTGCTACGAGATTTGGGCCAGTAGTATATATTTTATATTTGCATTTTTTTAGTTGTGTTTTGTATAGTTAATTTAAATATTTATTGTCTTTTCATTTTTTAAATTAGTTATATATTGAGTTCCTTTTAAAGTTACTTATTGAGTTTCATACTCTATCTATATTATTTAAATGCTATATTTATTATATAAATTAAATATTTACCTAAATTAATAAGGAAATTTTTGGAAATTAAAAATTGAAACAATTCAACTAGTGTTCAAACGTACCACTCGAAGCCTTCGAACGTATTTCCTACTCCCGCCATACTTTTATTCATCTAACTCCCCAAAAGTTTCGTTCGAACCAGTAAATTACGTAACTACATTCGAACGGTTACTAAAATTCCCACTATAATTTTGTAACTTAAACCTCCAATTTAACGTTCGACGGTTCCAGAAAACCATTCAAACTCTTACATTATCTTGGTTCGAACACATAAATACCCGTTTGAATGATATTTTAATTAGGGACAAATATTTTCATCCTAATATATTTCGTTCGAACGAAAACTTATATGTTGATAATGCCATCCGTCAACTTTTTGAAATAAAATTAAATTTTCATTCCAAAAATATATATTTTATGATGATTTTCATTTCGTCTCAAAAGTTAAAATTTGTTATAATGTCTATTACTATTAATTATTTTATTATTATTATTTACTTACTTTTTATTATTATTTATTTTTTTTTATTTTTATTTAATATTCTGTTATTATCTTTTCTTTACTTGTTATTACTGTTAACAACTTTTTTCAATATTTCTCAATATCCAAAAGTAAATGTTTTTAGATCATAAGATGCTATGTTAAGACTTTGCGGAGACATCAATTATTAGCCGTAAGCATTTGGGGATCAATAGTTCAGTCGCGGATGCAGATGTATGCGCTCTTTTTATTCTTTCCGATAAAAGTTGCACTTCTTTTCGTGTTAGAATGGACGGCACTAATCAATGATGACGTCAACTTTTGCACGTTCAATAATTTGCATATACGACAACATTCGCCACTACTTATTTACCTTCTAATTTTTTAGAAAGAGGAATAATATTTATAATTATAATTGTGTGAACGGTTTATAATTATTTAAAAAAAATAAATTAATATAAAATTTATATAAAAAAATTAATTTTTAATAATAAATTTTATTTTTTTTAAAATGATTGTGCGACATTTATAATTTTACAATTATATATAATATTGCCGTTTGAAAAGAGCAATACATTGTTACTGTAATAATTTATTATAATTAAAATTAAAATAAAATTTTTAAAATTTAAATATTATAAATTAAATATTATTATTTAAATAATTTAGATAATAGTTATATCCATTAAAATAAAATAACACTTTCAAAATAAGATTTAAGGTGCAGTTCAGTTATAAGAATTGTTTCATTTTATCTTATTATTATAATTTTTTTAAATTTTTAATAAAATATAATAAAAAATTTTAAAATAATAATAAAAAAATAATATTTTATTTAATTTTTAATTTTTATCTCATCTCATCTCTTCTCAATTTAATATCAAAACAGCGCCTAACGGAAAAAAGGCATAAATCTTCTACCAAAATCATGTCGATTTAAGGGTGTTTGGTTTGTGAAGATTGAAACTCTCAGGAAACTATATATTCTGAACACGTTATAGGCATTATATTTGATGAAGTATTATTACAGAGGATATTCAAACTTTATTAGCTGAAAATACAGACTGATCTCCATGGCCGATATTGCAGTAGTAGAACTTGTTAGGGCTGAAAAGGAGATCACAACCAAAACATAACGATGATTTCACATGCAACCTCCACCAATACAAAGCAAAGCAAACTTCAATCAATACTAAAGGAGCGAGAGATCTTAGGTCCGAGGCAGTTTGACGAAATGCCTAAGGAAGATATTCCAGACAGTCAAAAATAGGATTACAATTCCAACAACCGTTGCTGTGCCTCTCCAAATATCCCGGAAATAGACCGTTGTCAAGGTTGCCATGTTTCGGTTCCAGAAATCTTCGTAATGCTCGTTTAGCTTTCGACTGAGTTTGTAATGACAGGAATTAACTTCCACAATTTGATGGCCAAGTTTGTTAACTAGTGTCGCCACTGCTTCGTCGCTTCCAATCTGATTAACGATAACTTTTTTCTCAACCAAAAGATCGACATCTTTTTCTGTGTTGATGAGGTAATCCAGGAGAAGAATGTAATTGCAGATGTAAGCCTGAGTTGGATAATGACACTGTTCCAAGGCCATCAGGTTTCGGAAAACACATTCAGTCGTGTCGTCTACTATAAGGGCAGGGAGTTCCAGGAAAGGTTGCATGCTTTTCAAGCAGACTAAGCATTTCAAACATGGCAAGCAATTCAGGAGCCAGGAGCAGTTAAGGTACGGGCAGTGTTCCAAGCAGTTTCCCTTGTGGAATTGAATGTCAGTTAAATGTCTTTCATGAACTGCTTCGAATTGCACTCCTGCCTCGTCAAGCTTTGTGGCACTGTATAAATGATCGATTCTTTTACTTTCATTTACCCCTTCTTTACCTTTCAGGTCTGGTGGAAAGAAGAAATATCTCAACAAATCTGTGAAATGTTTCACTTCCTCACCGATGTTGGAATCTGTCTTGGGATCATAATTAGAGAAGTAATTGCGGGAAAGCTTAAGAAAGGGAGTGTCCTCTCTGTTAGGGTAGACTTCTTTATAATTGGAGGAGCCATAGTCGAAGGATTTATACAGATCCTCAAGAACAAAAAAAGGAAGCTGATTCTCGAGTAGAATCAAGTCATGCTCTATACTGTTTCTCAGCCAGGGTTTGCTTAATATATAATCACTTTTACTTTCATCAGTCCTCAAGAAGAGCTCAATTATAAAGATACCATCCATCAGAATCATGTTTACGAACTCTCCGCTTCCGAGTCTTGAGGGTTCTGCATAACAGTGACGGATTTCTGCTTCCTTCTCTTCAATGATGAGTGCGAGATCCTTCCGGTTCTTCCCTGTTCGATAACAGAAATCCCTCAAGTATCTCAGTTTCTGCTTTTCCATGTCCCTCAATTCTCTTTTGCGGTGATGAAGAGGGCCGATTGAAACCAGCTTTGGAGTATAGGCTTCTTTGTTTACCTTGCGAAGTTTTTTGGGAACCCTGTAGATGCAGCACTCAGGCCACTCGGCAGGCTCGGGGACTGAGGGGATGTCAATGAGGAATTCTTTGCATTCAAGATCCTTTTCTGAAACACGACTTGCAACGCGGCAGGCCATCTTCTCAGATGACGGACAAACACTACAACCAGAAAGAAAGAATAGATTCACTATCTACAAAGCATGTTTCTCAATACAAGGGCATGCACAATTCTAAGTTGTTGCTAACTTCTCAAATCAATGGTACGAATCAGAGTAATAATTAATAGCATCCTTTAAATACTCCTTAAATGGGATTAAAACTCATAAATAAGTAATGCGATTTCTCTCCCAATACTTGTTGAAAGTCATCTTTTTTGCCTTTTTGTGGCTGTAAAAAGTACTTACAAACCCACTCCTACAACACAAAGTATGTTTTTGACAGCAAGCTAGCATGAATAATAGGAGTGACAGAGAAAAAGATCTGGGAAGAAATATATAATTCTATCACATATTCCAGTGAACATACCTTGTCGGCTGTGTGCTTGATGAAGAACCTACAAAGTCTTGCTAGCAGGAAATGCCTGTGTGCTTGTCTGCTTGATGCCACCGGAGTTAGTTCAGTTAAATGCTAAACTCGAGAGCTGTATCTCACCCTCTTTCTCACTGATTATATCTGCTTTCTTCCTCTTTTGCCAGATTATTTTATCACATATATGGGGTTATGTGCTCCCTTTTTCTCACACAAAAAGCAAGAAAAAAAGCACAAAGGACAATCAACTTTTGCAAAAGCAAAGACGAGCTTTATTGACCACTATACCCTGCAAAAATTGACACATGAATAATGGAGAGATGGATCATGCTGGCGGCCGGTCATCGTTTACCGTTTACCGTTTACCGCTTACCGCTAGTTATATATATATTTTTAATTTTTTAAGTATTTTTTAATAGTTTTAATCATTAAAAAAATAATAAAAATTTATAATTTAAATAATAATCACTTTTTTAATCATTAAGTAAATAATAATAATAATATATGAATGATAAGATTGAATAATAAATTTAAAAAATTTTACTGGTATTTTTTAATAAAGATACTCGTTTTCCCGACAGATAAATAATTTTATTTCAATAAAGATACTCGTCTTCCCGACAAGCAAATGATCTTATGAATATTTCGATTGCTGCCAAATCTTGTGAAATTATCACTTTTCTTAAAAGGTAAAAAGAAATATATTTTATAATTTAATTTATATCTTTACAAAAATTGACGTTTTCTATTTACACATCCATGTCGAATCCATGCTCCAATTTCAATTTAGCAGTATTAGTTTAATAACAAGATAAGATTTAATTTGTGTTAGTGCGCAATAGCAGTTTGTTTTCGTAGAAATGCTCCAATTTCAAGAAATCTTATCTTGTTTAGTTTTTAGTATTTTACAAAAGGGGAGATTGAGCTATTAATAAAAAGGGAAGTGTGTTTTTTTTAAGTACAATTTATTATTAAAATATTAACTTTTTATCATGTAAATTTTATATTTACTTAATTTTTTTTAAAAAAATTGAGTGGCGTTTACATATTGTACAATCGTAAATATTATTTCTCCTAATATTAATATTATTTTGATAATAAATTAATAATGTATAGAATAAGGATGCATTGGAGGATGATGCTTCCTTTAGCGCAATATTTCGAATAGTGAGATAAAATGGTTTTAGATGAAAGTTGAAAGTTGAAAAAAATATTGTTAGAATATTATTTTTTAATATTATTATTGTTTTGAAATTTAAAAAAAATTAATTGTTTATTATATTTTGTATGATAATTTAAAAAAATTATAATAATGAAATGAGATGAGATGAAACCATTTCGATATCCAGACTAAGGAATTGTTGGTCCAAATTTGAGGATTTAATGTGAGTCTAAATGAGCAACAATAATCAATGATATATAACTCACGCTATGTGTTGATTATCTCTCTAGCATATCATAAGACCCTCAAGTTCAAATAATAATCTAAACAGATCATTTTCTGAGAAGGTATGATAATAGAAGCTTGGTATATATAATAGAATTACATGAACTCATTGAAAGATGTAAACTGTGCAGCAAACAATATTTCATACATGGAAGTTCTATATATGGATCTGGAAGGGAATATTTTCCCCTTTCATTGGGCTGGGCCCATGGTCTGAGTACTTCAAGGCTCAAGGGCCAGGCGTATCAAGCCCGGCCCATAGTCCTAGAGAGAAGGCTCGGGCAAGAATAAATGCGGGCATATACCCACCCGAATAACACATAAAAAGTCACACTGCATTAAATGAGTCGGTGATCGGAGGAAATATCTTATTAATATAGGGGAATGCCGGATTTATAACAATATGAGTAGACAAGAATCCAGCGTGAAGAATATAAAAGCCAAAAGCAGCCAAGGGAAAAAGGTTAATCAAATCTTATTTTGTATGATCGATACCAAATGACACCTCATCATGTTGGTTTCGATGATATTGATTAATCGTAGCTGACAGGCCTAGTTTGTTATCGCATGAATTTTCCAGACCTACAACATTTTTTGGAGTCTACTGCGAGTCTTTTTCTCTTTAATAAAGACCTCTTACCAATGGACTCAATATCTCACCAAACCTTATCTATAGTTACAATTGTAAATATTAATTTTCTGTCACGAGTTTGCAACTACTCCATTTTATATATTATTATTATTTCGTACGTGTTCAATGAGGTTTGCAAGGAGACGTCATTCGACTGACGTCCGGCCACTGCATGCCAAAATTAATTATTAAGGATTTTGCTACATACAGTCGCCACACGCAGTCGATATGCAGTCGGCTGTACGGAATGAATAAAAAAAAATTATAAAAAATTTTTTTTATATTCAAGGAGACCTACATAAATTATAAAAAGTTATAAAAAGAATTTTTTTTTCATGTAAGTCCCGTATTAATTTTTTTTTACAGTAAATTATAAAAAGTTATAAAAAGAAATTTTTTTTTCATGTAGCTCCCGTATTAATTTTTTTTTACAGTCGACTGCACGCCGACTGCATCTCCCGACTGCACAAATCATTTCTGGATTATTAAAGCGAGTCTGACAATGAAAGAGGCCAACGACTTCTACGTCGTCCAATCATTCAATGAACCTGCAACGCAACTTATGCAAATTTTTTATATATTTTTAAAAGAATTCATAAACTTGAAACTTACATTAAAACTTATCTTTTTAATAATAATTTCTACTCTTTTAATAGAATATATACATGAACTTACACATGTTAAAATTATATTTAATATTATTCTTATTGATCATTAGCTGAACACAATAAAAAATCACTGCCTAATGAACGATTATAACCATGCTTAATGCAGCGATTTTTGAACTTGGAGTGTCAATGGTTATATAAAATGATTATAGAAAAATTGATCAAGTTGTCTAATATAATATATATCATAAAAATTAGATTTAAATGTTTCAAATATTTGGTTTTATTAGTATATATGTTTTCTAAAGTCATGATCTCATAAATTGATATTCTCAGCTTATTTGTGTTATCTTTATCTATCCTAATATTTTCATAAATAGAGTTATTTGTATGTAATTTAAACAATATTTAATGATGTCGCACAAAATAAAAAGAAATACTAGAAATTATCTATGAAGCGTACATTGGCTTACAAAAGAAATACCACAAATTATCTATGAAGCGTACATTGGCTTACAAATGAGATCCATGAGGAACAGGTCCATACGATAGTATAGGTTTTTCAATTGTAAAATTTGAATGAGTACATTGGGTAGGATATGATCCACATGTTTTTAAAAAGTTGAGAGAAATGAGTGAAACTTGCATACACATGTACAGAACAAACAAACAAACAAAATAAAAAATTGTAAAAAACAATCTATAAGGAAACATAGTCACTGAGATTTCTATCAACCAGTTAAAAATGCAAACCTATTCTAGCACAAATGGTGTAAAAATGTAATATGGACTCGATTACAAGTGCATATATCCTGCTTGAATGAATTCCTAAGGCCAATATAAAACCAAACCGCATATGCGGATTCAAAATGTGTGTGTGTGTGTGTGTGTGTGTGAGAGAGAGAGATGGGAAATTGGAAACGGGAAATTTGGGAAGACTGAAATCGAGGGGTTGGAGACTAGTGGTGTTGTAGTTGATAGGGATGAGGAATCTAGTGTTTCAAGGACTCAGTCACTTCACAGGGAGAGAGAGAGAGAGCGAGAGAGTGTAATTTTTTTTAAAACAGAGAGAGAGAGAGAGAGAGAGAGAGAGAGAGTAATTGATGCAGTTGTACGTGTGTGTAGACCTTAGAGGTACGACTCAACCTAGTATTGCTTGCCCGCACACACAACCCAGGCTACACCTGGGTGATATTTTGGTCATTTCATACACTAGGACTGCAATACAGTCCTCTAAGAGAACTGGATATAGAACTGCTCACTTGGAAAACACAAATTGTATCTGAGATATGGAAACTAGGCATATATCGTTTGAACGATTAAATATGATTGTTCAAACAATAGTAAATGTTGTTCGATCGAATAACTTGTGTTTAAACGGAAAGCAATGTTATAAAAATTGATAATATGTAATTTAAAACTAAATTAAAGAAAATTTAATTTACTAAATCTACAAAAATATAAATTTATACTTGGAAATGATCTATATATTAAATATATTCAAATAAGAAATATAAGTAGAATAAGACATTAATTATTAAGTTTGAATAATTTTAAAACTTAATGAAAAAATAATTTAATTAATAAATTTACAACAAAGATATTATAACTTGGAAATCATTTATTTATTAAAGATATTCTAAAGTAACTAATAGTATAATAATACATTAATTAATTAGTCTCAATAATTTTAAAAATTAATTAATAAATATTGTGTAAATAAATTAAAACTTGGAAATCATTTATATAGTAAAGATATTATAAAGTTTGTAATAGTATAATAATACATTAAGCTATAACTTCAAATAAATTCACAACTTAATGCCCTCTAAGTTATTAAATTATTAAATTTCCATAAATCATTTAAAATACTCAATTAACTAGTCCATAAAAAAATGATAGGATTGATTAGCCAAGCTATTATAATTTACAAAAAATGCACCAAATAATCAATAAAGTTTTGGGTATTTTTATAAAATATTAGATTTAAATGGGTATTTTTATAAAATATTAGATTTAAAATAACCTAAACCAACAAATCAATTATCTATATATTAAACCAACAAATAATATATTACAACTGCAATAGAAGGATATTAGAATATTCAATTATATAAGTGTATGTTTTGTATAAACTAGTAGTTTGATTTGGTTTACTAGTTCGGACTTGAATGTCATATTATTCTTATATAGTTGAATATAAACTTTAGAACCGTTCGAGAGTTGTCACCAAATATTCTCTTAAAGAATGCTTGGGTACAAATCTTGAATTGTCCAAAGTGGATAGTTTGAGATTCTATCATCTATATGACAAATATATTTAGTCTAAACTCTTGTATTAGTGTTAGAAATTTAGGGTCAATATTTCCTAACATTCTTTGGGTGTATGGTCCGTAAGTTTCTCAGCCCATGGATAGGGTTAAGGACTTAGCGTGATTAATATATTTGGAAAATTGTAGGGAAATATTGCCAAAATTTTGACTAGCATGAAAGTTTTGGACTGAGTATATATATGATATAGATGATAGTCTCTCAAATGAGATAGGATCAACTATCTTATGAACATAGAAGCATTGAATATAAAAAAGAGTTGATTTCAATTATCCATTAATTGGATTTTTTTGAACAGTCAACAAGTAACGAAATTATAATAGAGAAGAATTGGATGTTGTTGAGAGATAGACTTGGTCGAGGAGTGCAAAAACCTTAGTTCTTATAACTTGGTGGTATTGGAGGACCATTTATTTGTAAATGGAATAGACCGTAAATACTCACATTGGGTCTTACATGGAGAACCATTTCCTAAAATAGTTAGATTTGGCAATCAGTCCAATCAGATGGAGGAAGGTAATGAGATCAACATGGACGAAGGAAGCGTTGATGTTTCTGATGATAGTGGTGATAATGTAGAGGATATGATTGAGACGTTAGGGGATATTAGCGCAGGCATATTTGGGGCGAGGGATGGAGAAGGAACATCTACACAATTATCTGAGAGAAATAGAAACTTTGGAACACTATGGAAGGATGCACAATGAGAACTATACGAGGGGTGCACCCATCATAGCAAGTTGTCATTCATAGTGAGGCTTTTCTATATTAAGTCTCTTGTCATATTTCTGCAAAAGTCATCGACATGCTGTTGGAATTATTTAAAGAGGTTCTCCCATAGGATAACGTAGCACCTCGTAATTTTTATGAAGTGAAGAAATTGAAGTGGGGGTTAAGATTTGATTATAATATCATACACGCATGTAAGAATAATTGTGTTCTTTTCTGGAAGCAATATGTAGAATTTGATACACAATCTCAATAGTTAACAAATGGACGAAAATTATATTTCGTGGGACACCATTAATATTTACCTCATGATCATAGTTGGCATTCAAATAGAACAATATTTGATGGAAAGGTGGACCGCAAGTCATCACTGCCAAAGTACTCTCGTGGTGATATTCTCGTGCAATTGGAGATTGTTCCAGAAAACATATTTGAGAAGTATGCAAGAGCTCAAAAGAGAAAAACGACAAGCAGTGAAATTGAATTGGACCAAAAAAAATATTTTCTTTGAGTTGCCACATTGGTCTACGTTAACATTGTGCCACAATCTAGAGGTTATACACATTGAAAAATATATATATGTGAAAATATTTTGGGCACTTTGATGTCAATAGAATGAAAAACAAAAGATACAGCTAACCCTTATAAAGATTTAAAAGAGTTAGGGATAAGACCAAAGTTGCATTTACAAGATAATATGTAGTTAGCCAAAATGTCTCTCGGATAGTGTATACTATCAAATGATAAGATAAAGAAATTCTGTGACTGGTTCATGACAATCAAATTACTTGATGGCTATGCTTCAAATATGTCAAGATGTATTCAAATTCATGATTGATAGATAACTGGTCTTAAAAGTCACAACTATCATGTATTTCTGCAGTGTCTGTTGCCAGTTGGTGTATGTGGAAAGCTTACTCAAGATGTTCGTACAGCTCTCACAGAATTAGGGGGATTTTTCAGGGACATTTGTAGTAGAATGTTGAAAGTTGATGCATTGTTAAAAATGGAAATTGACGTCGCAGTGATATTACGAAAATTTGAGAGTTTGTATCTGCGTTTCTTCTTTGATGTAATGGTTCATTTGGCTGTGCACCCATCTCATAAGGCTTTAGTTGCTAGCTCAGTTCAATATAGATGTATGTATCCTATTGAACGATTTTCAGAAAAACTTAAGTGATTTGTGGGGAAAAAGGCTCGTCCAAAAGGTTCAATTGCATAATCATACATTGATAATGAATGACATACATTTTGTTCAATATATTTCTGTGGGGTTGATACTAAATTTACAAAACCGGATTGAAATTATGAAAGTGGACAAATAGGAGTCTCATCATCATTTACTAGGTTTTCTCAAACCGTACGTCTCATAGGCGCACAAGAGGGCTATAACCTATATGGACAAGAGTTTGATGGTATGCCTTGAAAAATTATGCAAAAATTGAGCACTACATGAAGTTAGTGATGAATCTATGTATCAATAAAATTTTGCATATTTAAGTTATGTTGAACCCAAGTTTTCAAACTTTGTGTAATTATATATCTACACATGAATTTTGATGATAATAATTGAATTTAAAGAATAAAGAAGTCTCAAGTTCAAGTTGTCTACACAATAGAGTCAAGCACATCAAGGAAACAAGCATGAGCAAGAAGGGAACAAGTTCACATTAAAGTTATAGAGTAATGTTGTAAATCTCTTCAAAATTTGAAATTAGGATTAATGCTTAAAATTAAAATTTTATCATAAAGTATTAAAATACATTTTTTACATGTGCATGAATTTTTTGAAAATTAAATTTGAAAATTTTGAAAATGATTGATTGTCATCTTTCACATGTGCATACCTTAATTAAAACGTTGAATTTTGAAAATATTAAAAATGATTGATTGTCATCTTTCACATGTGCATGTTTTATTTGAATATTTTCAAAAGTGATTGATGTTTTTTTAGACTTATACAAAAGGTAGATAATTTTGTTTGAAAAATTTGAAAAGTAAAGTGTGCTCCTTTTGTCATATACAAAAAGTAAAAGATTAGGTTTGATTTTTTGAAAAAGTGAATGATGTTGTCTTTGACATGTGAATCTTTTTAAATTTGAATATGAAGTCTCATATGCCTATAAATAGATCATTTGAGAGTTTCACATTTACAACATCCAGAGCATACAACATTCATTCAAAACTTTCATCCTCTCTTCTCTAAGATTGAGCCTTAATCCTTATTCATTTTGAAAGATATAGTTTGCGCTATATTGTTCTTATTTCACTCATTGAGGATTATTTTCTGATAACCTACCCACTATCAGCTCTTGTATCAGAAAAATGGTGTGTATAACCCTTGTGCGTGTAGAAAGTGTTCTACACGGGGAATAGCTGAATCACTACGTGTAAGGTGATTGCAAGTGTAGAGGGTGTTCTACACGGATCCTTTGTAGCGATATTGTTCAAAGGTGTAATAGGTTTCTATCTCCACCTGAAGGAGGTTGAATAGTGAATTTGGAGATTCTTAAGGGGTAGCTTGAGGCAAGGACGTAGGCAGTGGGGCCGAACCTCGTTAATATGTTGAGTTTGCTTCTCTCTTACCCTTACTCTTTATATTTATTACTGTTTCTTATTTTATTTATATTTTATATTGTATATTTGATTTATAATTGTTATTTTTATTAAATATAACTTAATTCACCCTCCCTCTTGTGTTAGTCATCTGGGCAACAATTGGTATCAGAGCTAGTTGACCTGTACTGTTCATACAGGCAGATTACTTATGGGAACTCTCGCTTGTGACTGTGTCACCGAAGTAAGACTCTCCGACCATGAGTGACGGTGCACCGGTAGAGAAGGTGGCCGGCTAATCTGGTAGGTACAATTGTTAGGTGACATAGGTGCGGCCTATGATCAGTAACAATTGGTATCAGAGCTAAAAGTTCTATTATAAGATTAACTATCTTTTGAGTTAAGATCTTATGGCTAACATTGCAGTTTCATTTGGTGAAGGTCAATCTAGCAGTCGGCCTCCACTCTTTTGTGGAGATAATTACTCATTCTGGAAAGTTAGAATAAGAATATTCCTACAGACTCAAGGTCGAGAAATCTGGAAATGTATTGTAAATGGACCTTATATTCCAACAAAAGTGATTGATGGAGTAAAGGTCAAAAACAAAGAAGAAGAGTTTGATCGTGAAGACGATAGATTTTATACTTTGAATTTAACTGCTATGAATTTATTATTTAATGCTCTCAATGGAAATGAGTTTAATATAATAATGACTTGTGCTACGGCAAAAGAAATTTGGGATAACTTGGAAGTTACTTATGAAGGAACTTCACAAGTCAAGAAATCAAAAATTTATATTCTTACTCATGAATATGAAATGTTTAGGATGAATGAAGATAAATCTATTTCTAGTATGCACACTCGTTTTACTAACATCATAAACAGCTTGACAGCTCTTAGCAAAATTTATTCCAAGGTAGAGATAATAAAAAAAATTCTCAACTCTCTACCAAAACGCTGGAAATCAAAAGTGACAGCGATTCTTGAAGCTAGAGACCTCAAGAAGCTCCGGAAGTGAATGAACTCATTGGATCACTTATCATCCATAAGTACACATTGAAAAGAGGAGAAGAAGAAGGAAAGCCAAAGAAGAGCTTGGCACTTAAAGCTGTTCCTCATGAAAGTGAAAGTGATGAAAATGAGGAAAATGAAGACAAAGATGAAGAAGTTGCGATGATAACAAGAAAAATTCAGAGGTTCTTAAAGAAAAATAAAACTCCTACGAGGAAATCATTCAAAAGTTTTCCAAAAAAGATTCAGGTAAAAATGACACTTTAATTTGTTATAAATGCAATAAGCCTGGTCATATCAAGCCAGATTGTCCTATGCTAAAGAAAGATCGAAACAAGGGCAAAAAAGCAATGAAAACTACATAGGATGATGATTCAAGTAGTTCAGACAGTAAAGCAAGCAATGAAGAATCAGCAAATCTTTGTCTTATGGCTAAAAATGACATTGAGGTAATAAATCTTAATAATATTGAAGATCTTTCATATGAAAAATTGTAAAATATTTTAGAAGAGGTTAATGAGGAATTTGAAAAATTGGGTATCAAATATACTGCTTTGAAAAAGAAAAATTCTTTTTTAACAAATGAAATTGATATTTTAAGAAAAGAAAGTATCATTTTGAAATATAAAAATCTTAAATTGAATAAGAAGAAAACCGATTTAGAAAATATTGTTGAAAACTTTACGAATGGAAAAAGAAATTTTTAAAAACTTCTTGGTAGTCAAAGATGTGTTTTTGATAAGGCAGGTTTGGGATATATGCCAAAACAAAAATACAAACCTTATAAAAAAATTTTTGATAATCCTTCTACATCAAAGACCAATAATCAAAATTCTTTTCATAAAAATAATTTTGTCAAAAAAAGATATTATTATAATCATTCAAGTTCTTCATATATGTCACATGCTATTTGCAATTTTTATAATAGAAACGGTCATAATTATCATATTTGTCATATTAGAAAAAATCATACAATGACTATTAGGGTCATATGGGTACCTAAAAATCTTGTTTCTTCTAATACTAATAAATAAAGGACCCAAAGAACTTTGGTACCAAGAAAAATCATTTTAATTATTTTTATAGGTATGCATGAAGTCATCCACAAGCAAAAACAAGTGGTTTTTAGATAGTGGATGTTCAAGACACATGACGGGAGACAAGACTAAGTTCTTTGATATTAAATCTAAAGAAGAAGGACACGTGACATTTGGAGACAACTCGAAAAGGAAGATCGTGGGAATAGGTAAAATTGGTAATAAATCTTCTCTCATAATTGAAGATGTTCTACTTGTTGAAGGTCTAAAACATAATATTTTGAGCATAAGTCAATTATGTGATAAAGGATTTACAGTTACTTTCAAAATGGATAAGTGCATTATTTTGAATGATCATGATTGTAATATTTGTTTTATTGCTTTTAGAAACAATAATGTTTATACAATCGATTTTGAAGAAATTACCTCACAAGATGCTATTTGCTTTTCAGTTCAAAATAAAACTAGTTGGTTATGGCATAGAAGATTAGGTCATGCCAACATGGAACTTATTTCCAAACTTTCAAAAAATGATCTTGTGAGAGGTTTACCAAAAACATATTTTCTTAAAGACAAAATTTGTGATGCATGCCAATTTGGTAAACAAACAAAAACTTCTTTTAAAACCAAGAAACATATTTCCACTACTAGACTATTGCAACTGATACACATGGATCTTTTTGGACCAAATAGAGTTGCAAGTCTAGGAAGAAAATATTATGCATTTGTTATTGTTGATTATTTCTCTAAATATACTTGGTTCATCTTTCTTACTCATAAAGATGAGGCACATAATGCCTTTACTAAGTTATGCAAGAGAATTCAAAATGAAAAGGGCTATACTATTTCAAGTATCTGAAGTGATAGAGGAAAAGAGTTTGTTAATAAAAATATTGAAACATTTTGTGATGAAAATGGTTTTGTGCATAATTTTTCTGCTCCTTGAACTTCTCAACAAACTGGGGTAGTAGAGAGAAAAAATAGATCTTTTCAAGAGATGGCAAGAACAATGCTCAATGAGAACAACTTGCCTAGTTATTTTTTGGCCGAAGCGATAAGTACTGCATGTTATGTTATAAATAGAGTTATGCTAAACTCTAAATTAGATAAAACCCCCTATGAGCTTTGAAATGAGAAAAAGCCTAACATTGATTACTTTCATGTATTTGGATGCAAATGTTTTATTTTGAATGACAGGGATAATTTGGACAAATTTGATGCAAAATTTGATGAAGGTATTTTTCTTGAGTATTCTACTAATAGTAAATCTTATAGAGTATTTAATAAAAAGACTTTGACTATACAAGAATCTATGCATGTAGTATTTGATAAATCTAATTCTCCACTCTCCAAGAAATCTATTGATGAAGAAACATGAGGTATAAATAATACGAAAAGTCTCAATCTCAACAAAGAGAACACAATAGAATAAGTTCAACATGGAACTATCAGGAAAGATCATCAAAATTTAATACAAGATGCAACCAAACAGTGAAAATTTGTGAAAGATCATCCAGTGGAACAAATTTTGGGAGAACCTTCACGAGGTGTAAGTACTCGATCATCTCTTAGAAATATTTGCAATCATATTGCTTTTCTATCTCAAATTGAACCCAAAAATATTGATGACGCACTTCTCAATGAATCTTGGATTCTAGCTATGCAAGAAGAGTTGAATCAATTTGAAAGAAATGATATTTGGACACTTGTTCTTAGACCCAAAAATCATACTATTATTAGAACAAAATGGGTTTTTAGAAACAAGAAAGATGAGTCCGGAATCATTACTAATAAGTTTCGACTTTTAGCCCAAGATTTTAATCAAAAAGAAGGAATCGATTATGATGAGACGTATGCACTAGTCGCAAGATTAGCAGCTATTCGAATGTTACTTGCATATGCTTGTTATAAAGATTTCAAACTTTTTCAAATGGATATTAAAAGTGATTTCTTAAATAGTTTTATAAATGAAGAGGTATATGTTGAGCAATCTCTAGGTTTTGAAAATCATAGTTCCCCAAATCATGTTTTCAAACTCACAAAAGTATTATATGGACTTAAACAAGCTTCTAGAGCTTAGTACGAGAGACTCAGTGGTTTCTTGATTGAAAAAAATTTTTCAAGAGGAAAAATCGACACAACACTTTTCATTAAATATGAAAATAATGATATTTTTTTTATTCAGATTTATGTTGATGGTATAATATTCGGTACTGCTAATGAAAATATGTGTCAAGTTTTTACTAAAATTATGCAGGAAGAATTTGAGATGAGCATGCAAATTATGCTGACTGTAAAATAGATCGAAAAAGCACTAGTGGAGCATGCAATTTCTTAGGTCATGCACTAGTTTATTGGTTTATTAAAAAATAAAATTCTGTTGCACTACCTACTGCTGAGGCAGAATATGTTGCTGCAGGTAGTTGTTGTGCTCAAGTTCTCTATATGAAGCAACAACTTGAAAATTTTAAATTCATGTATAATCACATTCCAATCAAATGTGATAATACAAGTGCTATAAATCTTTCAAAGAACCCAATACAACATTCTAGAACTAAGCGTATTGAAATAAGATATCATTTTCTTCGAGATCATGTGCAGAAAGGCGATATAGTATTAGAGTTCACAAACACACACGATCAGTTAGCAGATATTTTCACAAAGTCTTTACCAGAAGATAGATTATGTATGATCAGAAGAGAAATAGGTATGATGTATGCTATGAATATCTCTTAAAAGATAGACCAAAGTCAATAAAAATAGAGATAAATTTTTTAAATATTTTTACATAAACTTGAGATTCTTAACCTCATATTTGAGACACTCATTTTCTTCATATAATATCATGTCATTCTTATCCATGGGAACCGGCAAACGGAATGAAGAATCTAATAAAGATTTCAACTGTTTATTCTTCTGCCGAATGATTCCTTCCCTTATGCGAGACTCTTGAACAATTCGTTGAAGTACAACAATTTGTTCTTTTGAGCTTTTGAATTTCATGATTTTTGACTTGTAGCCGCTGGGAAAAAGTAACAATAGAGGAAGAGTAGCGAGTCTCAAGACTCACCAAGTCATAGATAGCATCAGAATCTGACTTATTAGTTAGATTATTATTTTCTTGCTGCAACATGGCACCAATGGCAGCTGCAAAAAAGACAGGAGGTTGAGTTGCAGAATGCCTCATGGATGGATCTAGAGAAATGTTAGAAGAATGAGCCATTGAGAAAAGAATAGAAGGCTTAAAACGAGAATGTTGAACGAATGCAGATGAGTTATAGAGATGAGAAGAAAACTTGATGCGGATTGGATGAACTTTAAGAGTGATTTTATAGAGATAGCATAAAGAACCAGACGAGCTATCATCCAAGTCAAAGAGCAATGTGATTTTTTTTTCAATTGGTAAAAATGACATTTTTTTTAGAAACTCGGAGCCTTCAATTTCGTTTGTCAACAACATCAGGCGATTTTTTTCAAATCTCCAGTCACACTTGTTGGGTCACGGACGGATCAAATTTATTTATTTATTTTTTTCAACTATCTACAGTGTCTACTAACGCACTATTTTCTTCCGGTCCATTTACTTGTTGCGAATCCTTTTTAATGATGCTAAAAGGGGGAGAAGTGTTAGATTAGAACATTAACATTATTTGAATTGCTAAACTTATTATATATGCTTGGAATTATATTTATACTTTTGCTTGAAAAACTAACGCAAATTCTCAGGAGGAGTTTAAGTATCAATACAGGTTTCAGGTTCTATCAAGTATTTGTCATAATCAAAAAGGGGGAGATTGTTGAACCCAAGGTTTCAAACTTTGTGTAATTATATATCTACATATGAATTTTGATGATAACAAATGAATTCAAAGAATAAAGAAGTCTCAAGCTCAAGTTGTCTACACAATAGAGTCAAACACATCAAGGAAACAAACATGAGCAAGAAGGGAATAAGTTCACATTAAAGTTATAGAATAATGTTGTAAATCTCTTCAAAATTCGCAATTAGGATTAATGCTCAAAATTAATATTTTATCATAAAGCATTAAAATACATTTTTACATGTGCATGAATTTATTGAAAATTAAATTTGAAAATTTTGAAAGATGATTGATTGTCATATTTCACATGTGCATATCTTGATTAAAGGGTTGAACTTTGAAAATATTAAAGATGATTGATTGTCATCTTCACATGTGCATGTTTTATTTGAATATTTTCAAAAGTGATTGATGCTTTTTGAGACTTATACAAAAGGTAGATGATTTTGTTTAAAAAATTTGAAAAGTAAAGTGTGCTCCTTTTGTCATATACAAAAAGTAAAAGATTAGGTTTGAATTTTTTTGAAAAGGAAAGTGTACTCTTTTTTTCATATGCAAAAAGTAAAAGATTAGGTTGAATTTTTTGAAAATGAAAGTGTGCTCCTTTTGTCATATACAAAAAGTAAAAGATTAGGTTTGATTTGTTTGAAAAAAAAAGTGTGCTCCTTTTATCATATGCCAAAAGTAAAAGATTAGGTTTGATTTTTTTGAAAAAGTTAATGATGTTGTCTTTGACATGTGAATCTTTTTAAATTTGAATATGAAGTCTCATATGCCTATAAATAGATTATTTGAGAGTTTCACATTTACAACATCTAGAGCATACAACATTCATTCAAAATTTTCATTCTATCTTCTCTAATCATTGAGCCTTAATCCTTATTCATTTTCAGAGATATAGTTTGCGCTGTATTATTCTTATTTCACTCATTGAGGAGTGTTTTCTGATAACCTACCCACTATCGGCTCTTGTATCAGAAAAAGGGTGTGTATAACCCTTGTGCGTGTAGAAAGTGTTTTACACGGGAAATAGTTGAATCACTACGTGTAGGGTGATTGCAAGTGTAGAGGGTGTTCTACACAGATCCTTTGTAGCGGTGTTGTTCAAAGGTGTAATAAGTTTCTATCTCCACCTGAAAGAGGTTGAATAGTGAATTTGGGGATTCTCAAAAGGTAGATTGAGGCGAGGACGTAGGTAGTGGGGCCGAACCTCGTTAACATACTGAGTTTGCTTCTCTCTTACCCTTACTCTTTATATTTATTATTGTTTCATATTTTATTTATATTTTATATTGTATATTTGATTTATAATTGTTATTTTTATTAAATATAACTCAATTCACCACACCTCTTATGTTAGTCATCTGGACAACAAGTTATATAATATAATAAAACTTGATATACATTAATAGTTAACATGAACATGTGCAGTAAACATTTATAATTACTTCGCATGGGTGGTGTAACTAATGTAGAAAAGAAGCATCAAGAGGAATTCACCTCATGGTTTGAACATATGGTATTATTCAAAAATTAAATTTAGTGGTATATACGAACTTCATAAGACTAAACTATACTTGGTTCTATTGATATATGATAGTACAAAATATATTTAATGATGTAGATTCTATTGAAATATGCTAAAAATTCTAGTGAAGTCTCAGCAGAACTGTATGCATTGACATGTGGTCCACCTAGGTGGGCCATCCAATACTCAAGATATTTAGTGCGTGGATATAAATTTCACATGTGTGATGGAAAACAATATAGAAAAACTCAAAATTGTGGAATCGTATTCAAAGGAAGCCATAGGGATAATAATATTGACTTCTACAAAGTTTTAGAAGATATTATAGCGTTAAAGTACGTAGGGGGATATATGATTTGTTTGTTTAAATGTATTTGGTGGGATGTCTCAAATCCTAGGTTGAGAGTGCATAACAATGAATATTTTGTCAACGTGAATACATCTCGTATATGGTATAAGGAAGATCCTTTCGTTCTCGCTTGCCAAACAAATCAAGTTTTTTATTTAGATGATCATGAATACGGGAATCCATGATGAGTGGTAGAAAAGTTTGCACCAAGAAATGTATATGATTACATTCTAGAGGCAGACGAATCGCATGAAGAAATTGATAGTCCCGCAAATGAAGAAGTATATCAAGTAAACGAATCAGACATCAATCTATTTGTTGATCTAAACTAATATGACATGGTCCCATTGCATAGAGAAGATGTTGAGCAAGAAGTAATTGTGTGTGAAATGTTGGAAGACCATGAATTAACTGAAGTGTCTAGTGAAGATGAGGGTGATTGGTCCAGCAAAACTGATAGTGAATAAATCTAATATTTGTGTAAGTGTCATTCTTATAAATATTCGCAACGTATCTTATACTATATATAATTTATTACAATTTCAAATAGATGTGCTTTCCAAATACAAAGCAACGTATGCGTCATCCTCATCTATTACTAACTCCCAGTGTGATTCATCTACCATCAATAGTGGGCCAACATTACCAGACCCAGAACAAGATATTTTATCAAATTAAATGCCACATTTAATGTATCGATATAACTAATTTATATTTTTAAAATAAAATAATTTAATAAATTTGTGTTTTAATTACTATATATATAGCTGTTGTAAGCCAGCGCCGAGGTCGATGCACTACGAGGGGTGTCTATAAAGAGAAAATAAGAACATTAGATAAAATTAAAGTTGATATTACTGATGATCACATTGGTGGCTCTGGGGATTCGGCAGCTTGGCTTGCTTCTTATATTGGTACCCTTACTTGCACGTATGCAACGATGGCTATATCATCATGCGCTAAAGTTTTCCAAAATGTGAAAGACCATATTAAAAATCGTTGTCTACTAATGAGTTACATCCCAAGAAAATAAGAAATAACATGTTGATTTAAAATTAGTTTGTATTTATACTAATTATTTATGATTTTTTAAAGAACGAATTTGAACTTAATCTTGGCTAGCAAGAGGATCGACTAACGGTTGAGAAGCTAATGTCAAATGCATTTCAGAAGTACAAAGGTTAATGCCATGCACATTATCAAAAGTTCAGTACTACGACAGAGGCTCGTTAAATTCCATTCCGAGTAATGCCACCAAATGAATGGGAGAAGGTTTGTGATATGTTTGAAGATCCTACTTATCATGTAATTTCGCTGCTATCTTTTTTTAATAGTATATGATAGATGTATTAAATATATAGTTATAATATCCTTTCTTTAGCAGCGGAGTACTGTGAATAAAGCAAATAGATCAAACTTAACGATACACCATCGTGCAAGTTCTCGATCTTTTCATCGCTTATCTAAAAAAAGGTAAGTTATTTTAGTCATCATTAAATATTAACATATATACTTGTCTGATTTAAGTTCTAATATAGATTTTCATTTTGTAGCAAGAAGAAAATCATACTCACTATGATCTAACCCAATTTAATGTTAAAGCACATAAAAATCATGATGGTGTTTGGAGCAGTCTCGAATCAGAAGCAAATTACATAAGTTTAAGTTTCTATAATTCCATTGTCTAATAAAATTTTTGTTACTTATACTAACTTTAATATTTTTTTTTTTTTGCAAGACAAAATGATATCTCTTAAGGAAACTTCTGCGGATCCATCTGATGAATCATCTATCAATAATGTTCAAATCCTTTCTCAAATTCTTGGATCACATTCTAGATATTTGAGGGGCTTAGGACGTTGCGTAAAGCCATCCTCAGTATCATCATTATCTTCTAAAGTCAGATCAAATGACGGTAAGATTAAAGAATTAGATGAAGCAGCACTTGAGATAGAATGATTGAGATCCAAGAAAAAAGAGTTGCTGATCCGATTAGATCAAGTAGCAGATTTAGAGACGAGATTAGAAGAAAACATGAAGAAGAGAATGCAATTAAATAACTAAAAATTGTTTGAACAGTGGTAGTCAATGATGTCCCAAAACTTTATGCCACCACTACAATTTTAACATTTATTTTTTCTTTAAATGTCTTTCTATTATGATATTCCAAAATATTTGAACAATTGTGATATTTGAATTATAATATGTGTAATATTAGTATGGTATTTTTAATTAAATACTGTATGATTAATATCGTTCGAATAGTAAACAAATTGTTCGAACAGTAAATTACTATTTATAAATCCATTCAAATAAAAAAATACCCATTTGAACAAAACTTAGCCCATTCGAACAACAATTAAAAAATACATTCCGCATGTTCGTTCAAACAATAAAATT
Source organism: Carya illinoinensis (assembly GCF_018687715.1). NCBI lineage: Eukaryota > Viridiplantae > Streptophyta > Magnoliopsida > Fagales > Juglandaceae > Carya > Carya illinoinensis. The sequence continues at coordinate 2,599,394 of NC_056765.1, forward strand.
TGTGTTCCAACAACATTAATATGCAACATACCGCTTGAATGGACATAATTTAGGAAAATAAAAAGTCTATTCAAATGAAAAGAATTAATGTTTGAAGACAAGTCATTAGAAAAATTTATTTGTTCGAACACATAAAATCCATTCGAACGTTCAGCCAGTTTGAACAAGATCAAATATGGTCATTAGTTTGAATCAAAATTTCTTATAGTTCAAATAGTACGTGTTGGTTTAAACAGATCAAGTTCCATTCAAATTGGTGTTTTGAGATGAAAATGATTTGTCTCCCGAAAAAAAATCTGTACGAACGGTTTCGACTGGTTCAGTCCAATTTCATCTCTAAAAAAGACTTTTAGAGATGAAATTCAGTTTTTGTCTCCAAAAACTTTGTGAGATAGGCTTTTCGAGACAAAATAAGGACAAAAGTTGAGTTTTTTGAGACAAACAAATAAGCTAAATTCATACCATAGGTTAATTTTATGTGTTTTTTTTTTCCTTTAAAATTGTGAAAAATATTTACATAAAAGAATTGTTTACAACTTCTCTATATGGCACAAAACATACGGGGAAAGAAAATTAATTTATATTTTTAGAGCGTAAATTCTATGAACATATTTTTAAAAAAGTCGCGCGAATGATCTAGGATTGAGGTGAAAATTTTACTTTATAGTAGACCTTACCTTTTAAAAACAAAAAGATTTAAAATTTTATATTTTTAAAACCGTATCTAATATTATTGGTTAGAAAAAATTATTTGACTGGCATCACATAGTAGACCACTCTTTTACAATTGTTTGGCTTGACCATACCAAGCTATATTACTAATTGCTCACCTTATTTTTAAGGCTATGTTTGAATGTTGATTTGAGTTGAATTGAAATAAAATTTAAAAATTGAATAAAATATCGTTATAATATTATTATTATTTTAAAATTTAAAAAGATTGAATTGTTTATTTTATTTTATATTAAAATTTAAAAAAGTTGTAATAATTAGACGAAAAGAATTAAAGTGACTTAAGGATCTAAACTTCCAGCAAACAACTTTCAAGACGTACGTCCTCTTCATGTAGATTACAAACAACTTTGTATTATATATATATATATATTCCGTGATTAAAAAAAAAAACATCTATTGGTTATGAACATTGATGAACAGTAATATTTATTCATCGGTTTTTTTCCTTTGTATTTTGGGTGTTATGTCGCTTTTGTCCTTTTGTTTAGTCATGTCTTTCGTTTGTTTCGTCCGTATATTGTGTGTCCATAATAACTTTTAGGAAAATTCTTCTTGTCATCCTCACACTTTACACACCATATTTATTTTAATTTTTTTTTCATTTTTTCTATAATAAATATGTAGTGTGTAGATGATAAATAGAATAATTTAATTAGTTTAATAAGAATAAAATGAAATAAAAAATAAAAAAAATAAAAAATAAAATTTTAATATATAAAGTGTGTGATGTGGGATGATGTGTAGCATTCCTCTAACTTTTATTGTTTGGAGCGGGAAAGGGATGTTTGAGTTTGGAGAAAGGGATCGGGTGATGGGTTTGTGTGTGAGGTAGAGAGGATGGGTTGAGTGTTTGAGTCTATGTGTGTTATCGGTCCTCTTTCTTTTTTTTTTTCTTTTTCTTTTCTCCGTTTTATCCGTCGACTGCTCGTGTCAATGCCAGTTTTTTTTTTTTTTTTTTTCCCTTCTTCTTCTACTTCTCTTCTTTCCATTATTATCCTTTTGTACATTTTATTATTGATTCTGTTTCTTAGTTCCGTTTGTCTTATCTATTATTGGGCTCTCATCTGCAAATTTTTTTAAATGAGTAAACCGATTTATGCTATTTGGATTAATGAGTTTATGATTTTTATTTCCGTGCATTTTTTATTGTTGAGCTTGCATTTTTTCTTTTAAAAAAAATGAGTAAACCAATTTATGCTATTTTGATTAATGAGTTTATATTAATGAGTTGGAATTAACGAAACATCAGTACTAATTGGATTTATACTGTTTGGATTAATGAGTTTATATGGTCTGTGGCGTGCCTACAAGATCATCTTTATCAGAACTTTTTTGGTTCATTTTGCATAGGTTTCCTAGGCCAATGTCAAACTCTTTTTCGAATCAGTTTGTAGAGAGGTCTGTGATCATCTCTCTGATATAATTCTGAAATTTTATTTCTTGTTGATGCTTGGATAGTTGGATCAGCATTTGCAAGAAATGCATGCCAACCAACTTGTATCGCTTTCGTTGAGATTGTAATGGTAATTGCTCCTTTTTCTTTATTACTGCTTGGTCAATCTTTTTTGTTTTTCATGAATAGTTTTAGTTCTTCAAAGCATCAAGATTTGTAAGAAATGAAGAGTTTTTAAATGACCAGTTCTTGAAAAGAAAGCTCTGATAACTCATGTTCTAGATCCTAGGCCAAATCCTGTTAACGTTGAGAAAATTTTAATGTGGTTGAGAAATCTATATGGGCAACTTTGATAGCAGAGATTGCTACTCCCTTATGCTTATCATGTTAGTAGGCAAACGTGTTGCATGTTGCTTCTGACCTAATATGTGTATATATATATATAAAAGAAAATACTACTCTTCTTATTGGTGGCTCCCGTTGAAATTTTTTATATTTTATTATTATTTTTTACATAATGATTTAAGTAAATATTTTTTTAATAATATTGTAAATTTTAAAAAAAAATATTTAAAAGTATTAAAAAGTTCATATAAAAAAAATATAAAAGCAAATAACAAAAACCCCCAATGGAGCTCCCAGCAATCGCTGTACAGCCACCCATATATATATATATATTAATATTGATAAAGATGATCAGGAACGTGCTCTCTAATATTATTGTTTAATATGGATGGCCATCTTATCATGAGAAAATAAATATATGGATGCATGCATGGGCATCTCACAACTACCCAAGTTTAGTTATTTAACTAATATAATTAGGCAACTTGCCCGCCTTCATATCATGTTTTATAATTATATGACAACTGTGAAAGCCTTGACGTACGTGCTGACTAGTTCGAAACAACGTGCAAAGTAATTCGGTGAGATAAGATTTTTAATAAAAAAAAATATATAATATTTTATAAAAAAATTTAATTAATGCATAATTTAATACAAAAACAAGTAAATTTTAAAAAATATCTTTAAATAATAATAAGTTTATAAAGTATAATATATTTCATAGGTATATTTTACACATATGTCATAATAGTTAATCTACGCTTGTAGTTAAATTATATTTTAATTTAAAATCAAATATACAACATTATATATATACATGTAAGTATTATATACGTTCGGATTATTTTTTTCCTCTCATCTTCTTTCTCTGGTCTGTTATTATTTTATTTTATTTTTAATTTTACAAATATATATATATAAAAAAATAAAAATATCAGCTAGCACATCTTGATCATACGATCTTTGTGCTTATAAATTAATTCTCATGCTTTGCATGCATGACTTTTAATTAGCAATTAATACTTGTGGTATTAGAAGATTAAAGGGCAAAAATATAAAAGTAAAAATAGAGTTTTTTATTGGTTTAAAAGAAAAAATAACTACACAATAAAAATAAGAAAATTACTATTCATTATTGTTCATGTGGTATAAACAATTATTATAATAGAATAGATATATATATATATATATATATATATATATATATATATATTTATATATGCTTAATCAATTAATCATAACATCAAACTTATCAGAAAAGATCTATATATACAAAAATCTACTATTATTCAACAACCCATTTCACAAGGATTGTACAATCCATCAATATGCATGATAGTTTTATTTCATAAAAAGTTATTAAGTTTTTTTAATTTAATTTTGATTTTTTTATTTAGTTAAAATTTCAAATTTTACTGTACCTTTTAATATATACTAAATTTTAAAATAGTTGTAGAAAATATTGTGTATGTATATTAATTTTCTTTTTCCTTTCAGGTCGAACACATTGAATATGATCTAACCATTGTCGTACAATAAAATAAACAAAAATGATATTTGCAGTATTGAATTGTGTAAATTTTGTATTTTTTTTAAATAGTTAGAACCTACGTACAAAAATATTACTATAAAAGAAATAATCAAGTTTTGAGAAATAATCAGTGTTGTTAGACCCCTACCTAATTACTATAAAATATTTCTCATCTCTACACTTTGGGATACTATTCAAGTAATTTCAAGTTCAGAAGCATTAAAAATAATTATAATAATTATTTAATTAAGATTAAACACAACAAAAAAAAAAAGCATTTTCTATATATTAGAAGATCAAAGGGCAAAAACTTTTAATTAGCAATTAATACTTGTTGCATTAGAAGATAAAAGAGGCAAAAATGTAAAAGTAGAGTTTTTTATTGGTTTAAAAGAAAAAGTAACTCAAGGATAAAAATGTAACTACACAACAAAAACAAAAAAATTACTGTTCATATGAAATAGATACTTATTATAATAGATAAATATATATCTATGGAATACTGTACATAAGTGCATATATATTTATATATAAATACAAAAGCAACAAATAGAATCCCAACAGGAGCTCCAGCTATGACTGTACAGCCACACCAATATATATATATTTACATTATTGTTTAATATGGATGGCCATCTTGCATAAATATATATATTTATATAGATATGGATGGCCATCTTATCATGAGAAAATAAATATATATATGGATGCATCATGGCCATGTCTCAATTAACCACGCAAGTTTAGATATTTAATTAATATAATTAAGCAACTTGCTCGCCCTCATATCATGTTGTATAATTATATGACAACTGTGAAAGCCTTGATGCGCGTACCATTGACGAAGACTTGAACTATATATATATATATCTATGGAATGCTGTACATATGTTTGTGTGTATACATATTTATATATATTTCATTTCCCGTTGATCAACCTCGTTCTACACGAACAATATTCATTAATTAATTTATTTAGTGATCCTGTTATTTTAATTTTTTTATACAAGGATGTAAGAAATTATAAATTACCTCTTATTAACATAACTTCGATTAATTCGTTTGAAATTTATGTATTATCGAAATGATTTGTGATCTGTTAAATTATTTTCTGTGGAGTGATCATGTTCCCGTGTATGTATCCAAATTTTTCACAAAAGATGATAGTATCATTTGATATCCCATTTAAATAAGTGATAAAGTTATAGATCATGTAATGTATGAGATCTCATAATACCTGAAAATGAGAAGTTTTTAATTTTTTAATGTTCAAATAGGACTTTAATTATATTATTGAATAGTCCTTTTATAATATAGGCCGGTCATGTAGTTTGGGCCTTCGGGCATTGGAAATTTATAAATTATGTAAATTAGTTAAATAACACTACAAGAAAAATAATATTTGTGACCAATTTTTTGTAATAAAAATGACTATTTATGATAAAAATAGATTTATTTTAATTGAAAATAGATATTTTATTGAAAATAACTTGTCATAAATAAACAGTTTTTTTGTAATGAAATGATATTTTTATATAATTAATAAGCAAGTTTATTTACAATTTATTTTATAAAAAATATCTTTAATTAATAAAATATAGTTATAACAATAAAAATAAAATTTATAAAAAGATTCAGTGTCTTATAATTTTATAAATATTTTTCACTTGGCAAACATTGTACGACGTTCCGTTGACGGAGTGTCCAAGTGTGGAAGTATCGAAATTTCCTTAATTTAAGATGTAGCTTATCTGCGTGAATTAAGCAAGTAAATGTACCAATCACTGGTTGTTTACACCAACCATCCACCTCATGACTCTTTTGTGCTCGCGCACACATGCACACGTTATATAAAATATATATATTTATATATATTGCTCAGATTTCATTTTCAACCCACTTAATTCGCCTTTGATTAATGTACAACTTTATTCATAAAAACAATTCGAATATATATAATGAATTTTGACGTCTTCTAGCAATTATATATATATATATACGCAAATATATACGAAGATAAGATGAATTAAGCATGCAGAAGTATATGAAGTGTAAAACAATATATATATACATATATATATGGCATACAGTAAAATATATTAAAATTGTATCTATTAGAGCCACATTAGAACCATTAATATAAAGATCGTATAAGAAGTATTTGTTATTTTCAAACCATATGGAATCAATCTCATACATCAGTTATCCTTATCAATTAAAATGGAATATATATATCATACTAAATATTAAGAATATATATACATATATCATCTTAATATATATATATGTTAAGAATATATATATATATATATATATATAACATCTTGTACTAAACATTAAGGATATTCATCAGGATATATATGATCAGTAACAACGATTAAGATTTGATGAGATTTTGCAGATACCAGCAATAATTATGTCTTGTGGAAGAGGGAATAAATTAGTTTGAAGACCAATTCAAAAGCAAAATGTGACATAGGATTAGCCATAATGAGTTGGAATTGAACATGTTATATTTTTATTTCTCTCGTGATAGGGTAGCTAGCTCGTGCGAAAGAGAGAAGAAACCATGCAGGACAAAGCATTCAGAGTTGACTTTTGACCTAGTACTTTTATGATTGTCGTTTGCTTTTGGACAAAAGTGTTTGTCTTTTCGACCTCCTTAAGTTACCGGGACAGAGCACGGGCTCTATTTATACCTGCGAGAGAAGAACGGAGGCCAGGAGTACTAAGACGTCCGGTACTTTCAGCTTTCAAGTTTCAAGCATTACAAAGCATTTCTTCCCAAGCAAAAACTCGTAGGTAATTCCAAATTCTCTTATTTTACTTAATTTGTTATGCATATATATATATATATGAAAGGTTTTGGGATAGAACATGTTTTACATTTTGCACTATCTATATGTAATATCTTCCAACTCTCACTCTTAATTTTCTTAATCAAATAATAATTATGATATGCTTCCAAGCTAGTGTTTGGCCCTTTCAATATTGAAAAGTATATAATTGACGGGGCAAAATTCATGTTACTTGTTTGTAACGATCACTAGGGAAAGGAACTTGAGGAATGGAAAAGATGGTCTCATGCCCAGCATCCGCAGCCAATGATTCCATTAAAAAAGAAGAATGCAAAGAGCTGATCATTGACATTCCACTGGCCCTGGAGCCTCCTCGTTGGCCTGAGTGCTGCATCTACAGAGTTCCCAAGAGACTTCGCGAGGTCAAACATATGGCCTATACCCCTCGGCTGGTTTCTATCGGCCCTTTTCATCACTGCATGAGAAAAGAGTTGAAGGACATGGAGATACAAAAACTCAGATATTTAAGAGACTTCTGTTATCGTACTGGGAAGAGCATGGAGAATCTTGCATGCATCATCCAGAGCAACGAAGTGAGAATTCGCCATAGCTATTCAGAGAACTTTCTACTCGGAAGTAAAGAGTTTGTAAACATGATTCTACTGGATGCTATCTTTATACTTGAGCTCTTCTGGAGGAAATCTGAAAAATCAATGGCTCAAAAAGATTATATATTAAGTCAACCCTGTATGGAACGTGGTGTACGGTATGACTTGCTTCTGCTAGAGAATCAAATTCCTTTTTTTGTTCTCGAGGAGTTATACTGTGGTGATCAGCAAAATGAAGCTGGCCTGCAAAATGAGAAACTCCAAGAACAACTGCTCATAAAAAAGGATATTCTTCTTAAGTTATCATGCAGGTTCTTTCGTGATCTTTATAGTGATGAGCAGCCAGACCCCAAGATCGGTGAAGTAAAGCACTTCACAGATTTGGTGAGATGCTTTTTCCCTCCACCCAACCCAAAACAAAAAGAAAATGAAAAACATGTTAAACACCTATATACAGCAACAAAACTTGCAGAGGCAGGGTTGAAATTCAGGCCAGTTTCAGGAAGGAGTTTACTCGAAATACAATTTCTGGAGAATAAATGCTTAGAAAGCTTCCCGTGCCTCAACCTTTCATGGCTCTTGGCTTGCTTACCATTCCTGAAATCCACCTGCTTGACACGTGTGCAACGTTTTCTGGAAATCCCAGCCCTTCGTGTTGACGACAAAACCGAAGGTCTTTTTCGAAACCTGATGGCCTTGGAGCAGTGCCATTATCCATTCAAAACTTACATCTGTGATTATATTGTACTGTTGGATGATCTTATTACAACTAAAGCAGATGTAGGGCTGCTTGCTGACAAGAAGATCATTGTTAACGAGTTGGGTTCCAACGCTGCAGTGACGGATCTGTTTAACAAGCTCGGCCATGAGATTGAGAGCAATGGAATCTTTTACTTGGATCTCAATAAACAACTTGACGAGTACTACGAGAACAGTTGGAACCGTGTCGTGGCAACCTTAACAAGTGTGTATTTCCAAGATTTTTGGAGAGGCACTGCTACTATGGTTGGACTTATTGTCCTGGGTCTCACTTTGTGGAATTTCGCTAGGCTCATTCGGAATTAAATTTTATAGCATTTTCCTTCTGTGAGTTGCTAGGTAGCATGGTTTTAGCATTTGTACCGGAGAGTCTGTATTGCAACAAATAAAGATTTGTGCTGTACGTGCTACGACCAGCAAATAAATTAGCCACAGTGCTAGCTGGCGCTGAATGTACTAATGTTCTTAGGAGTCCAAGTTTTCTTCTAGCCAAAAAGTCGTAAATTTTCATATTCTACAAATTAATTATAGAGTCACTGAGTACTGGAAGAAGTCAAGACTGGTAATCGAGGTTTGTAGTTAAAAAATTGTACACCTTAGTTTTGCCCTATTCGTTTGCGTATTTTATTTTATTTTATTTTTAATTTCTTTTATCATTAAAGAAGTTATTACTAGTAAATTTTTGTTTTTAAAAAAATATTTAAAAAATATTTGAAAAGAAGAGAAAAAATGAAATTACACTAGTAACAACTTTGGGAGCCAGAATGATCGATGGGGCTGCGTAGTAGCACCCCCTTGTAATCTGTACAGCGTATGGCAAACATTTTAATTATTTTAGTAGTCAAAATATTCTATATTTTACATAAAATAAATAATATCCATAATTAAAAAATTCTTTACCATAATTAAGAGCATATTAATATTAATCAATGGATTAATATATAGCAACTTCAATTTCTTATGTCCGGTAGCCATTTCACAACAACCCAAATATATATAGTTTATAAGCAACTTGCTTATTGATGTTCAACTTTTATAAATATATATATGTATATGTGTGCGTATGTATGTAATTAATTATTTGTCTTTGAAAGCCGCAAAAGCATAGACGTTCGGCAGCCAAGACATGCCAAAAGTTAAAAGCAATATCGTAGAAAATAAATAAATAAATATCCAGATCCAATCAAATAATTTCATCTCACACCCATTCAGCCCCGTGCTTAATTTTATATTATTCTTAGTTTTAATTGGTAGATTTTTAATTAAATATTGTATGATTAATATCGTTCGAATAGTAAACAAATTGTTCAAATGGTAAATTATCATTTATAAATCCATTCGAATAAAAAAATACCTATTTGAACAAAACTTAACCCAGCCCATTTGAATAACAATTGAGAAATACATTTTGTATGTCCGTTCAAACAATAAAATTTGTATTCGAACAATATGAATATGCAACATACCACTCGAACGGACATAATTTATGAGAATAAAAAGTTTGTTCAAATGAAATGAATTAATGTTCGAACACAAGTCATTAGAAAAATTTATTCGTTTGAACACATAAAATTTATTCGAACGTTTAGCATGTTCAAACAAGATCAAATATGGTCATTAGTTTGAATCAAAATTTCTTATAGTTTGAACGGTACATGTTGGTTTGAACAGATCAAGTTCCAATTGAACTGTGTTTTGAGATGAAAATGATTCGTCTCCCAAACAGTTTCGACTAGTTCAGTCTAATTTCATCCTTAAAAATAACTTTTAGGGATGAAATTCAGTTTTTGTTTCCAAAAACAGACAAGCTTTTTGATACAAAATAGAGATAAAATTTGAGTTGTTTGAGCCAAACAAATAAGCTAAATTCGTACCATAGGTTAATTTTATGCGTTGGTTTTTTTTTTTTCCTTCAAAATTGTGAAAAATATTTACATAAAAGAATAGTTTACAACTTCTCTATAGCACAAAACATATGGGGAAAGAAAATTAATTTATATTTTTAGAGTGTAAATTCTATGAACCTACTTTTAGAAAAGTCACGCAAATGATCTAGGATTGAGGTGAAAATTTTACTTTATAGGAGACTTACCTTTTTTAAAAATAAAAATATTTAAAATTTATATTTTTAAAACCATATCTAATATTATTGGTTAGAAAAAATTATTTGACTGGCATCACACAATATGATGGGAATTTCCCGTTCCATTCGATCCAAAGCTTCTACATTTAATGTCCGTGCACATAAGTCTTTGAAAAATAAACCCAACTCAGTCAAAGCCACGCGCACGTCTCTAGTCAAGTACCCACGTATACCAATAGGCAAGATACGCTGCAAAAGGACATGACAATCATGACTTTTTAACCCAGTTATTTTCCAATCATTTGTTCGCACACACCTTGTCAAATTCGAGGCATAACCATCTGGTAATTTAATTTTCATTATCCACTCACAAAAAGTAGCCCTTTCATTCCTTGACAATGTATACCACCCAATCGGCATGTAAACGGACGAACCATTTTCTTGCAACTGCATTTCCGGTCTTATTCCCAACCGCTTCAAATCCTTCCTTGAGTTTAATGTATCCTTCGTTTTTCCTTCAATTGACATCAATGTTCCCAATACGGATTCGCATATATTTTTTTCAATATGCATAACATCAAGACTGTGCCGTAATTTTAACTTTGACCAGTATGGAAGATCGAAAAATATACTCTTCTTAGTCCAATTCAACTCAGAAGTAGCTCGTTTTCTCTTTCGTTGTTTTTTACCAAATTCATTACAACCAACATCTACAAATTGTGCAAGTAAATCTTCACCAGACAAATATGGTGGAGGTTGGCCCCATTCAACAGTACCATCAAACATTTGTGAATTTCCCCGCCATCTATGATCACCAGGTAGAAATCGACGATGACCCATGAAACATAATTTTCTCCCGTAAGTGAGCCATTCAGATTTAGTATGTTTGTTACATGTTGGACATGCCATTTTCCCCTTAGTACTCCAACCTGACAAGTTTCCATATGCTGGAAAATCATTTATTGTCCATAAAACCGCAGCATGCATCTTGAACGACTTGCCTGTTGATGAATCAAATGTGACAACCCCATTCTCCCACAAATCTTTCAATTCTGCAATCAATGGCTGTAAGTGTATGTCTATATCATTTCCCGGCGATCTCGGACCTGGAATGAGCAAACTCATCATGAAATATGGATCTTTCATACACTTCCACGGTGGTAGATTATACGGCATAAGTACGACTGGCCAAGTACTGTGACTAGTACTCATGTTCCCAAACGGATTAAATCCATCTGTTGCCAACCCAAGTCTCACATTACGTGGTTCTTCTGCAAACCATGTATGCTCCTTATCAAATTCCTTCCACACCTGAGAGTCAGCAGGATGTGATAAAATATCATCGTTTCTAACTCTGGCTGATGAGTGCCATATCATGTCTGCAGCTGTTGCACGTGACATATATAATCGTTGTAATCTAGGTGTCAATGGAAAGTGGCGTACTACCTTTTGCGGCACATTTTGTTTGTCAGATGTCCATCTTGACTCGTGGCATATGGGACATTCGTTCAACTGCTCATTCTCTTGCCAAAATAATATGCAGTCATTCTTACATGCATGTATTACGTTGTAATCAAATCCAAGTCCTCGTTTCAATTTTTTTGCTTCATAGAAGTTACGAGGAAGTGTATTATCTGATGGCAGTGCCTCCTTAAACAACTCGAGTAACATATTGACAGCCTTAATTGATAATCGGCACATTGATTTTATGTGTAGCAGTCTTACGGTAAATGACAACTTACTGTGTCTTCTGCATCCTGGATATAGCTCACGTTGTGACTCATTCCACAATCGTGCAAAAGTATTATGACCCCCATCATTTGAACTTGATGTGTCCGTGCCACCTTCATTCATAAACATTCCCACACCGATGTCACCTAACATTTCTTCCATATCCTCATCATACTCATCTCCAACAACATCTGGTTGTACATCTTCATCGATAGCTTCTTCTTCATGTGGAGTATCGAATGAAGTTGGATATGGTTCCCCGTGTAAGACCCAATCAGTATAACCCTTGTCAATACCTTTTACAAACAGATGCTCTCTCACCAAGTCTATCTTATGAGAGCGCAAATTCCTACATGTATTACATGGGCATCTAATACGTCCATCACTATCACATGTACCCAATGCAAACTCTAAGAATTTCTTAACACCTTCAGCATATACGTTGTAATTCTGACCCAAACGATCGCTAACTCGCATCCAACTCTTATCCATGCTGACTATCTTCATTATAAACAAGCACGTGTGCATCAACAAACAAGCATGTATCATGTATCAATCAAGGAGTATGCCACCTTACACCGGGTAGTTGGTCCTATCCCATTCGGAACTGTAAGATCATAGTCGCAAACCTATCCTCTATAATCTGTCACGCCCAACAAAATTTCGGCAGCATATCCCCATAGTTCTCCAAATATGCTCGTCTGGTTGTGTGCACCGACTTATCCATCGTCGATACAACATCACCGAAACTGCATATCCGGAGAACAAGGGATAAATCTGCCAAAATCTTAATGCTGGACGTATAACAGATATAGCTCGATAGTTTGCGAGAATGATCTTACAATTCCAAACTGTCCACTCTGGACAATTCAAGAGTTATCAATCTTTCAATTAAGGCGGATTGATAACTCTCGAACGGGTCTAAGGCTAATATTGATGAACAAGCAATATAAGATATGCCAATATTTAACATGTATCAAACAAATAATTCAACATCATAAATAATTAAGTTTTGTAACAAATCTTAGATGATTTGTAATTTAATTCATTCTCATTTGATTATTTGAATCTTTTAAGTATTTAAGTATTATTAAATGTAGATTATATATATTTAATTTTTAATTACACTCCTGCATTTAAAATGTTAATTATTTTAACACTGCCCAAGAAATCGTTCAAACGGTGTTCGTGACCGTTCGATCTCCTATACAGTCGTTCGAACGGTACACGTACCGTTCGAACGGTTTACATCCAGAAATCACTCGTCTTCAACCTCCGAAAACCCCAAGTAATACAGTCCATATTACATCAAAAGATAGCAAAATATATGACTAACTCATGTAAGCAAACGAAAACACTTATATAAAAACTAAAATGAGGTCAAATTTAAGGAGAATACCTGATTTGGAGAGATAAAGCTTCAAAAATTCCAAACGGTAAAAACTCTTCACCAAACGGTAAAAACAACCTCTTAATCCGAAAATATAAGAGATTGATAGGAGTTTGTAATATTTGAGGGCTAGATTGAAGAATAATGGCGTTGGTTGGAACAAAATGAGCGTGGGAGTGATGCTCGGTCGACTGAAACGAGTCCGAGATTGTGAGGTTCTGTCGTGTAAATGCAGAACATTGCCGTTCGAACGGTTGTTTAATGAACGTTCGAACGTCAAATCGACTAGCGGGAAAAATTTCCCCCGCCGATTTGACGTTCGAACGTGAAAATATACGTTCGAAGGCTAATAATTAACGTTCGAACGGTTATATTATACCGTTCAAACGTCAAATCGATTAGCAGGAATAATTTCCCCCGCTAATTTAACGTTCGAACGTTAATATAAACGTTCGAACGTACTATTAAACGTTTGAACGCCAATAGTAAACCGTTCGAACGTTTAATTATATTGTTGCTTATTGTATTTTTTTTGCACTATACCTTTAAATATAATAATTTCTAAATATACTATAGTTTAGAGCCATAGTAATATAACTATATAATATATAATCAAACATATATTATATAGTTTAGTAACATATATAGTATAAAATATCATATTACATCTAATATAATCAACAAGTACTACATATATTAACCTATTATATATAACATATATATGGTATCATAGCATAGGGTTATATGTATCACATGCATATATATAATGTTTATTTCTATAATATTAATAGTAGATATTTAATAATAGAATATCTACTATTAATATATATAGTGTCATCTATACTAGTATATATATATGTGGTACTAGTTAATATCACATATAATATATATGTTATATAAATACATGAACATGGCTTCATGTATATAGTAGTCTATATTATATTAATTATACTATATAATATAACTTATACTATATACTATATAATATTCAATAGTATAATATATTTTAATTAAATATAATATAATATATACTATAAATTGCCAAAAAATTATATATATAATACATAGTGTTTAATAATATATAAGTGCATTAAATATATTGCATTTAATATTTTTAACAATTAAAATATATTATAATTGAATTAATTATTATATTTAATATAATTAATACGGAATATTGCATTTAAATATTTGAAAACCGATTAATTAGGGATGGCAATCAATATTTAGTTAATTCGTTCGAACGGTATAACGTACCGTTCGAACGGTACTGCATATATAAGCCCATCCCGACGTCATTTTCACGCATTTCCTCCGTGAAAAAGCCTCCAAACCGTCGATCTCCGCCGTTGAACGCCGTCTTCGCCGCCGTCAACAGTGCCCACTCGAAGCCCCTACCTCTAACAACCGGTATTTTTCATTTTTAAAGCATTTTACCGTTTAGATTTAGGTTTTTGATAGATTAATTGTTTAAGTTAGGGTAAACCGATTTATACATCAAAATAATCGGTAGATTTGCATAAATCCATGTTAGGAACATTTATTTAGGTTTCTATTGCATTTATTTTGGTGTAAAATCCAGGGAATCGAAGGATTCCATGGATTTCAATGGCCGAGTCGACTCGGCCTGGAATCCCGATCGACGAATATCGTTCGAACGCTATGCTTAGCGTTCGAACGTTATAACTTAACGGTCGAACGGTCTGTCTGTAACCGTTCGACCGTTACAGTAAACGTTCGAACGATATAAATCAACGGTCGAACGGTTTGTCTGTAACCGTTCGACCGTTAAGTTACATCGTTCGAACGATATAACTAAACGGTCGAACGGTTTGTCTGTAACCGTTCGACCGTTACGGTAAACGTTCGAACGGTGTTTAATATTATATTTATATTATTAATATTGATATTGAGTGACATATTTATTGTTGATAATGTTGTTCAGAATGGCAAATATTATTAAATTGCTGTTTGTTTCAAACTACTGTAAATAGTTCTTTATTGTATTTTTCTTGTTAATGTTATATATCTAGTTTGTAATTATAAATTTCAGGTTGATTATAATGTCTACTTCTAGACCGGCACGTAAGCGACGCAATCTTGGTGAGAGTAGTAGTGGTCCAGTTCGGGAGAGGACAGTTTCACTGGAGCGACCAGTGAAGATTTCTGATTTCCAGAGTCTTATCTGGGAGGGTCATTCATTGCCCTCAATATTCAGTGATCGTGGTTGGGGACCTATCTTGGATGAACGGGAGGAAGCATGGGAGCCAGTCTCCTACATTGACATTGTTGCTGAGTTCTATAGAGAACTCGGCAGTGCCAGCGCAGATGATTCTGGGGCCTACAGTATCACTGTCCGAGAAGTACCCGTTGTATTTTCACGAGATGGACTTGCTGAGCATCTCGGTATTCCTAGGCTGCCAGATGCATATCCGAATGTGGTGCCTAGAGAGTCTGATCCTTCAGTTGAGGCGGAGACAGCTGAGGAGGAGGCATCAGTTTATACTGATGAGGTCGATACCCTTGCTGATCACGAGGTGAGGGATTTGGTTGTCGGTCCAGATGCTCCACCGTATGACGGGACGAAGAGCATCAAACAGGCAGATTTATCTTCTTTCTTTAAGATATTAAATTTGATAATTGCCAATAATATTGACCCTCGGCAGCACAAGACAGAAGTTGGCATTGATCGGACGAAATTTATGATACGGGTCGCTCGTGGCATTCCTATCGACTTGGTGGGATATATATTCGATAGGATTCGATCAGAATCTCGGTACATTTCGATGGATATACTACCATTCGGAGTCCTGATCACCCGATATCTACTATGTGCTGGTGTTGTGCCAGATGTTGCTGAGCGTAAACGGGAGCCGATGGGACCGATAAACAGCACCACCCTCTCACGCAGCACGGGACACTCGAGACTGCGTTTTCGTGCACATGTTCCAGAACCAGTTGATCCTCACAGAGATGCACAGCCGGGAGATCATGGAGTCTCAGCTGCAGCTGCAGAGACATCTACACGGGCCGAGGCATCAGTCCACAGTGTTACTCGTGAGGAGATGGCTGACATAGTGCGTGCAGCGATCAGCGAGCAGACATCAGCAGTGATCGATGCAGTGCGTATGGAGATCCATTCTGCTGTGTCTGAGCTTCGTACAGAGTTTGCTGCCATGTCTGCGACTCAGGTCACCATCAGTACTCGACTGACACAAATAGAGGAACGTATAGCTGCAGTCGAGGAAGTGTGCAAAGACTTGGGGTCTTAATTACTTTATGATAAATTTTATTTATTTATTTCCTGTTTTTTGTATGGACAATATTTTGTGTTTTGTAAATTCAGTATTTAAGTTATATGCAATGGTATTGTTTTATATTTTCTAAACTAATTCTTAATTTAGATTATTCATATTATTTAATTAACCAATTTTTTATAATTACTAGTTAATCTAAATATAATTTGGCAAAAAACTTAAAAAATTAAAACTCTGTCACCGTTCGAACGATTCAAATAACGTTTGAACGGTGAATATGCATCATTCGAACGGTTAATATTAACCGTTCGAACGGTTTATCAATTTCCCTCCAAAATAATTTTGCCTATCGCGCCAATATTACGTTCAAACGGTGAAAATTAAACGTTCGAACGGTTAATCATTAACGGTCGAACGGTTAACTTATTTGGGACAAAAATATTCGTCCCTAAGAATACCGTTCGAACGCGTTCGAACGGTATGGCATAACCATCGTCATTTTGGAACGAAATTCAAATTTCGTTCCTAAATCCCACTTTTTGGGACGATTTTCAATTCGTCCCAAAGTAATTTCGTCCCAAAAAATCATTTTTGTTGTAGTGACCACTCTTTTACAATTGTTTGGCTTGACCATACCAAGCTGTATTACTAATTGCTCACCTTATTCTTAAGACTCTGTTTAGATGTTGAGTTGAAAGTTGAGTTGAGTTAAAATAAAATAAAAATTAAAAGTTGAATAAAATATTATTATAATATTATTTTTTTAATATTATTATTATTTTAAAATTTAAAAAGGTTGAATTTTTTATTATATTTTGTATTAGAATTTAACAAAATTATAATAATTAAATGAGAAGAGTTGAAGTGACTTAAGGATCTAAACTTCCAGAAAACAACTTTCAAGACCGCACATACGTCCTATTCATGTAGATTACAAACAACTTTGTATAATATATATATATATATATATATATATATATTCTATGATAAAAAAAACATCTATTGCTTATGAACATTGATGAACAATAATATTTATTCATCGATTTTTTTCCTTTATATTTTGGGCGTTATGTCGTTTTTGTCATTTTGTTAAGTCATGTCTTTTGTTTGTTTCGTCCATATATTGTGTGTCCATAATGATCTTTTATTGTTTGGGGCGGGAAAGGGATGGTTTGAGTTTGGGAAAAGGGATCAGGTGATGGGTTTGTGTGTAAGGTTGAGAGCATTGGCAATGGCCTAGCCATTTGCCAATGCAAGTCTAAATTGAAAACAAATGTGAGAAAAAATAGTTGCATTGGTCTAGCTAAATCTCTCAGGTTTGAGATTTCTGTTACAGTAAATGTTAGCTGCTCGCCAGACTTGGCGAGGTCCTGTTCTAGGATCAAAACATATTTTATTATTTCTCTTTCCTCCCATTACCTCTTTCCCTCGTTTATTCTCTCTTCGTCCGAAGCCTCCCCATTTCCTCTTTCTCTTCCTTCTTTCTCTAGACTCCATTTTCTCTTCTTCGACCCAGCCAACTGCCTTATCTCTGTTGATCTTTTCTTCTTCAACCCGCAAGACCCATTCTCACTGTCTCGCTCTTCTTCAGCCCCATTCTCACATATGTGCCTCACTCTTCTTCAACCCAGAACATCCCCTTCCCTCTAGTGGTCATCTTCTTTGTTGTCATCTAGTTTTTCTCAATCGTAAGTCTCTCTATCTCGCTCTTCTCTCCCTCTTCTATGTGCATTCTTTGTGCCGTCGTCTTCCTCACTCTTCTCTCCCACTTCTCCGATTCTCATTTTCTGGTTTATTGAGTGATTAAATCACCATATGTTTTGCGATTCTAATGTTGAACACTGGTCTCGTTCTCGATTATCACAGGCAAATCGATTCTCCCTTTGTTGTCTCCAACTCAGAAGACTTAGGGTTCCAGTTCCCCTCTCAACCGTTACAATAAGCATTTTTCATGCTATTGATATATACAATCGTTTCTCTCTCTCGTTTTTAGATGAATGCAGGTTGTGTAATTGTTTAGGAAATATTTTTTTTTTAAATTTTTAGAGCTTCACTTTCTAAGTTGATGGAAGAATTCAGCTGTTGCAGTTGATTAGTTTATTTCTATACATCATGCTCTCCTTTTTGTTTTGCTTGCTGTTCTATACTCTACTTTCTTCAGTTTTCATTTTGACTTTGGCTATATTCAAGTATTATTCCAAAGCTTAAAGATCTATCACTAAATTTATGTAGTTAATTTACATATAAATCAAACTAGAGTGAAGGGATGATTAAACTAGTTTGTTAATTCTTTACCATAGATGGGTAAAACTGATCTGATCTACAATGGGCATAGATTTGGGAATTGAGATGCAGGAAACTTTATGTTGCATTTTTCTATTGTTTATGATGTTTGCTTCCTTCATGCAATGTTTAATGAATTGCATAAAAAAATCCAATTAATTTGCAAAAATAAAGCACCGAGCTATTTACAATTAAAATATCAAATCACTAAGTTGTAAGCATATTACAAACAGAGTATAAGCCTTAAAGATGGTATCAGAGTTGTTGATGAAACCTTAAAGAATAGAGCTACAAGCTGCTTGTTTTTTTCTTCTAGTTGCTTCATGTTTGCTTTGTTCTATACATTCACAACCAAGTTGACACATTATTTATATACATATATATGTTAGTGTGAGTTGTGACAGTTAGTATTGAAAATTAAATCATGTTGTCTTCACTAAGAATGTACTGGTTTGTACTATTTTTAGTGCAAATAGAGTTAATGTACTGGTTTGTACTGTTTTTAGTGCAAATAGAGTTTTAGTGCACTCTTATGAAATGTTGATACTGAAATGTAATATGCACTCTTATTAATGGACCCTTGTTGAATTGATAGTTGATTGCTAGAGTCATATTTTTCTGTATCATATGCAAGCCATGTGTTTTCAACAAGTTTATATTCTGAAGTATATGAGTTCTGTAAGTACTTATAAAAAAAAAAAAAAAAAAAAAAAAAAAAAGAGTTTTGTACTATACTTCTGAGCAATATTGTTGGGTAGAACATATAAATAGATTTATACTTTGATTTATTGACATTGTTTTTTTTTTCTCCAATTATTTTGAAAATTTAGTATAGATGTTAATGACCTTTTTCTCATTTGCTCAAGATTGTTATGAATTATTATGGTCTGTTAAGAACGGTTTTGCAAATTGGGCTGCTCATTCATAACAATTGTTGTCTAGTTGTGCATACTCTGGTCTATTATGATCTATTTTGCATACAGTGGCTGCTCATTCATAACAACTGTGGTCTGGTTGTGCATACTCTGGTCTATTATGAACTGTTTTGCATACTGGGCTACTCAATCATAACAATTGTGGTCAGGTTGTGCATATTTTGGTCTGTTATGAACTATTTTGCATACTCTACTGCTCATTCATAACAACTATGGTCTGTTAATAGCATACTCTGATCTCTTATGCATTGCATGTTTACTTAATTTTGTTTGAGTTGTTGGTGCATGGCTGCACGTGAGCTATTTTTTGGAGAAACTCTATATTCTTTGAAATAGCCTTTTTTGGTACTGTTAGTGCATGGACTTGCTGGTTTATTTGTATATTTTGTACTGCTACTACTAAAATGTTGATGTTGAACTATACTGTTAGTGCATGAAGTTGATGTTTTGTACTACTAAAAAGGGAGTTGCTGGTGTATTAATGGACCCTAAATTATTTGCATGGAGTTGATGTTTTGTACTACCATTGCATGGACTTTCTCCCTTCTATGTTTTGTACTGGTTTATTTGTATGTTTTGGAGAAACAATGTACTGTTGTGCATTGTTTTGCTGGTTTGGAAATGTTGGTGGAAATGTTTAGTAGAAACTAGCAGGGCCCATCTTGGTGGTCAAACATCCACCAAATTCATGTTGAAGGACCTTAAATATATTGATGTTAATGTTAGTATACGTGAGCTTGCACCAACACCATGCATATCCCCAAGAAGGTAGGACCTGGAAATGTGAACATTCATGTGTAAACTCGTGCTTAGCTGCAAATGCATAAAGATGATATGGTACTTTTTCAAATAAAGAAAAAAAATACTTAAATCTATCTTAAGACTCTCCAATAAACATTTTATTACTTGAGAATTGTATTTTTCTGTTCCTATATATAAAGTTGCTACACATTCAAACATAATCAAGTGTCCATTACTTGTAAATGTGGATGTTGGAAAGAAGAAAGGTTAGCAAAAATTATATATGTGATTGTTGGGTATGAGAATGATTGGCAAATGTGTTTGTTGGATAATTAGGTTGAGAAAAAAAATAGTTGGAAAATAATAATTTAAGTAAAAATTAAATCATTAATTAATATATAGAGAGTGTATTTGCAAAATATTAAAAAAATTAAAAAAATTATTATTTAAATATATAATATTATATATTAGTTTAGCTTTTCAATAGCTAGTCCAATGTGGGTCACAAAGTCTATTAGTTTAGACTTTAGCTAAAAGTTTTAACTTTAGCTAACTTTAGTCAAAATTTAGACTTGACAATAACTAGTTCATTACCAATGCTCTGAGAGGATGGGTTGAGTGTTCGAGTCTAAGTGTGTTATCGGTCAGAGTCTTTTTTTTTTCTTTGTTTTTTCTCCGTTTTATCCGTCGACTGCTTGTGTCAATGCAAGTTTTTTTTTTTTTTTTCCCTTCTTCTTTTACTTCTCTTCTTTCCATTATTATCCCTTTGTACATTTTGTTATTGATTCTGTTTCTTGGTTCCGTTTGTCTTGGCTATTATTGGGCCCTCATCTGCAGATTTTTTAAAATAAGTAAACTGATTTATGCTATTTGAATTAATGAGTTTGTGATTTTTATTTCGGTGCATTTTCTATCGCGTTGAGCTTGCAGTTTTTTTAAAATGAATAAACCGATTTATGCTATTTTGATTAATGAGTTTGTATTAATGAGTTGGAGTTAACAAAACATCACTAAATGGATTTATACTGTTTGGATTAATGAGTTTATAATATAGTCTGTAGCATGCCTACAAGATCATCTAGCTTTATCAGAACTTTTTTGGTTCATTTTGCATAAGTTTCTTAGGCCAATGTCAAACTCTCTTTCGAATCAGTTTGTAGAGAGGTCTGTGATCATCTCTCTGATATAATTCTGAAATTTTATTTCTTGTTGATGCTTGGATAGTTGGATCAGCATTTGCAAGAAATGCCAACCAACTTGTATCGCTTTCGTTGAGATTGTAATGGTAATTGCTCCTTCTTCTTTATTACTGCTTGGTCAATCTTTTTTGTATTTCATGAATAGTTTTGCTACTTCAAAGCATCAAGAATATTTGTAAGAAATGAAGAGTTTTTAAATGACCAGTTCTTGGAAAGAAAGCTCTGATAACTCATGTTCTAGATCCTAGGCCAAATCCTGTTAACGTTGAGAAAATTTTTCTGGTGGACATTAAGGATTTACTGAGTAATGTGGTTGAGAAATCTGTATGGGCAACTTTGATAGCAGAGATTGCTACTCCCTTATTCTTTTTTTTTTTTTTTTTGATGGATGCTACTCCCTTATTCTTATCATGTTAGTAGGCAAACGTGTCGCATGTTGCTTCTGACCTAATATGTGTATATATATATATTAAAAGAAAAAACTACTCTTTTCATTGGTGGCTCCCGTTAAATTTTTTATATTTTATTATTATTTTTTACATAATGATTGAAGTGAATATTTTTTAATAATATTGTAAATTTTTTTAAAAAGTATTTAAAAGTATTAAAAAATTCATAAAAAAAATATAAAAGCAACTAACAAAAACCCCCAATGGAGCTATCCCAGCAATCGCTGTACAGCCACCCATATATATATATATATATATATATATTCATATTGATAAAGATGATCAGGAACGTGCTCTCTAACATTATTGTTTAATATGGATGGCCATCTTATCACGAGAAAATAAATATATGGATGCATGCTTGGGCATCTCACAACTACCCAAGTTTAGTTATTTAATTAATATAATTAAGCAACTTGCCCGCCTTCCTATCATGTTTTATAATTAAATGACAACTGTGACAGTCTCGACGTACTGCATTGACGAAGACTCGACCAAACTATATATATATACCTATGGAATACTGTACATATGTGTGTATATATGTATTTATAATTATATGACAACTGTGACAGCCTTGACGTACGTGCATTGACGAAGACTCGACCAAACTATATATATATATCTATGGAATACTGTACATATGTGTGTATATATGTATATAAATACAAAAGCAACTAACAGAATGGGAGCAGGAGCTCCAGCGACGACTGTAGAGTCATCCATATATGAAAAAATTTAAGTGTAAATATAATTATGTATTAATATATATATTAATTTATTGTGATTGATCAAAAAATAAATTTTATTAAAAATAATATTAATTTAAATTTTAAGTATGAATGAATCAATATTGATACGTAAATTAATACGCAGATTAGTGCGCGACTTTACTTATAAATAGCAAAACTCTCCATATATATATTCAGATTGATAAAGATAATCAAAACGTGCTCTATAACATTATTGTTTAATATGGATGGCCATCTTGTATAAATATATATATATATATATATGGATGCATCATGGCCGTCTCTCAACTACGCAAGTTTAGATATTTAATTAATATAATTAAGCAACTTGCTCGCCTTCATATCATGTTGTATAATTATATGACAACTGTGAAGACCTTGACGTACGCGCATTTACGAAGACTTGAACTCTATATATATATATATATCTATGGAATGCTGTACATATGTGTGTGTATATATATATATATATATATTTCATTTCCCGTTGATCAACCCCGTTCTACACGAAAAATATTCATTAATTAATTTATTTAGTGATCCTGTTATTTTAATTTTTTATACAAGGATGTAAGAAATTATAAATTACCTCTTATTAACATAACTTCGATTAATTCGTTTGAAATTTATGTATTATCGAATGATCTGTGATCTGTTAAATTATTTTCTGAGGAGTGATCATGTTCACGTGTATGTATCCAAATTTTTCACAAAAGATGATAGTATTATTTGATACCCCATTTAAATATATAAGTGATAAAGTTATAGATCATGTAATGTATGAGATCTCATAATATCTAAAAATGAGAATTTTTAATTTTTTAATGTTCAAATAGGACTCTAATTATATTATTAAATAGTCTTTTTATAGTAAAGGCTGGTCATGTAGTTTGGGCCTTCGGGCATTGGGAATTTATAAATTATGTAAAGTTAATTAAC
The DNA here is from genome assembly GCF_018687715.1 of Carya illinoinensis. Taxonomy (NCBI): domain Eukaryota; kingdom Viridiplantae; phylum Streptophyta; class Magnoliopsida; order Fagales; family Juglandaceae; genus Carya; species Carya illinoinensis. The sequence continues at coordinate 2,623,322 of NC_056765.1, forward strand.
ATTACAAGAAAAATGGTTTTTGTGATCAATTTTTTATAATGAAAATGACTATTTACAATGAAAATAGACTTATTTTAATTGAAAATAGATATTTTATGAAAATAACTTGTCGTAAATAAGCAATTTTTTTATAGTGAAATGATATTTTTATATAATTAATAAGCATTTATTTTATAAAAAAATATCTTTAATTAATAAAATATAGTTATAAAAATAAAAATAAAATTTATAAAAAGATTCAGTGTCTTATAATTTTATAAATATTTTTCACTTGGCAAACATTGTACGACGCGCGTTCCGTTGACGGAGTGTCCAAGTGTGGAAGTATCAAGCGAAATTTCCTTAATTTAAGATGTAGCTTATCTGCGTGAATTAAGAAAGTAAATGTACCAATCACTGGTTGTTTACACCAACCATCCACCTCATGACTCTTTGCTCGCGCACACATGCACACGTTATATAAATATATATATATATATATATTGCTCAGATTTCATTTTCAACCCACGTAATTCGCCTTTGATTAATGTACAACTTTATTCATAAAAACAATTCGTATATATATATATATATATATATATAATGAATTTTGACAACTTCGAGCAATAATATATACACACACATATATACGAAGATCAGATGAATTAAGCATGCAGAAGTATATGCAGTGTAAAACAATATATATATATATATATATATGGCATACAGTAAAATATATTAAAATTGTATCTATTAGAGTCACATTAGAACCATTAATATAAAAATCATATAAGAAGTATTTTTTATTTTCAAACCATATGGAATCAATCTCATACATCAGTTATCCTTATCAATTAAAATAGAATATATATAATACTAAATATTAAGAATATATATACATATATCATCTTAATATATGTATTTATTATATATATAAATATAAATATATATATATATATATAACATCTTGTACTAAACATTAAGAATATTCATGAGGATATATATGAGTAACAACAATTAAGATTTGATGAGATTTTGTAGATACCAGCAATAATTATGCCTTGTGGAAGAGGGAATAAATTAGTTTGAAGACCAATTCAAAAGCAAAATGTGACATAGGATTAGTCATGATGAGTTGGAATTGAACATGTTATATTTTTATTTCTCTCGTGATTGACTAGCTCGTGCTAAAGGGAGAAGAAGCCATGCAGGACTAAGCTTCAGAGTTGACTTTTGACCTAGTACTTTTATGATTGCTGTTTGCTTTTGGACAAAAGTGTTTGTCTTTTCCCCCTCTTCAGGAGGTCGAAGTTACCGGGACAAAGCACTGGCTCTATATATACGTGCGAGAGAAGAACGGAGGCCAGGAGTACTAAGACGTCCGGTACTTTCAGCTTTCAAGTTTCAAGCACTACAAAGCATTTCTTCCCAAGCAAAAACTCGTAGGTAATTCCATATTCTCTCATTTTACTTAATTTGTTATGCATATATATATATATGAAAGGTTTTGGGATAGAACATGTTTTACATTTTGCACTATCTATATATAATATCTTCCAACTCTCACTCTTAATTTTCTTAATCAAATAATAATTATGATATGCTTCCAAGCTAGTGTTTGGCCCTTTCAATATTGAAAAGTATATAATTGACGGGGCAAAATTCATGTTACTTGTTTGTAACGTTCACTAGGAAAAGGAACTTGAGGAATGGAAAAGATGGTCTCATGGCCAGCATCCGCAGCCAATGATTCCATTAAAAAAGAAGAATGCAAAGAGCTGATCATTGACATTCCACTGGCCCTGGAGCCTCCTCGTTGGCCTGAGTGCTGCATCTACAGAGTTCCCAAGAGACTTCGCGAGGTCAAACATATGGCCTATACCCCTCGGCTGGTTTCTATCGGCCCTTTTCATCACTGTATGAGAAAAGAGTTGAAGGACATGGAGATTCAAAAACTCAGATATTTAAGAGATTTCTGTTATCGTACTGGAAAGAGCATGGAGAATCTTGCATGCATCATCGAGCGCAACGAAGTGAGAATCCGGCATAGCTATTCAGAGAACTTTCTACTCGGAAGTAAAGAGTTTGTAAACATGATTCTGCTGGATGCTATCTTTATACTTGAGCTCTTCTGGAGGAAATCTGAAAAATCAATGGCTCAAAAAGATTATATATTAAGTCAACCCTGTATGGAACGTGGTATACGGTATGACTTGCTTCTGCTAGAGAATCAAATTCCTTTTTTTGTTCTCGAGGAGTTATACTGTGGTGATCAGCAAAATGAAGCTGGCCTGCAAAATGGGAAACTCCAAGAACAACTGCTCATAAAAAAGGATATTCTTGTTGAGTTATCATGCAGGTTCTTTCGTGATCTTTATAGTGATGAGCAGCCAGACCCCAAGATCGGTGAAGTAAAGCATTTCACAGATTTGGTGAGACGCTTTTTCCCTCCACCCAAGCCAAAACAAAAAGAAAATGAAAAACATATTAAACACCTATATACAGCAACAAAACTTGCAGGGGCAGGGTTGAAATTCAGGCCAGTTTCAGGAAGGAGTTTACTCGAAATAAAATTTCTGGAGAATACATGCTTAGAAATCTTCCCGTGCCTCAACCTTTCATGGCTCTTGGCTTGCTTACCATGCCTGAAATCCACCTGCTTGTCACGTGTGCAACGTTTTCTGGAAATCCCAGCCCTTCGTGTTGACGACAAAACCGAAGGTCTTTTTCGAAACCTGATGGCCTTGGAGCAGTGCCATTATCCATTTGAAACTTACATCTGTGATTATATTGTACTGTTGGATGATCTTATTACAACTAAGGCGGATGTAGGGCTGCTTGCTGACAAGAAGATCATTGTTAACGAGTTGGGTTCCAACGCTGCAGTGACGGATCTGTTTAACAAGCTCGGCCATGAGATTGAGAGCAATGGAATCTTTTACTTGGATCTCAGTAAAGAGCTTGACGGGTACTACGAGAACAGTTGGAACCGTGTCGTGGCAACCTTAACAAGTGTGTATTTCCAAGATTTTTGGAGAGGCACTGCTACTATGGTTGGACTTATTGTCCTGGCTCTCACTTTGTGGAACTTCGCTAGGCTCCTTCGCAAGTAAATTTTATAGCATTTTCCTTTTGGGAGTTTATAGGTAGCATTGTTTTAGCATTTGAACCGGAGAGTCTGTATTGCAACAAATAAAGATTTGTGCTGTACGTGTTATGACCAGCAAATAAATTAGCCACAGTGCTTGCAGCTGGCAGTGAATGTACTAATGTTCTTTGGAGTCCAAGTCTTCTTCGAGTCAAAGAGTCGTAAAATTTCATATTTTAAAAATTAAATATAAAGTCACTTAGTACTGGAAGAAGTCAAGACTGATAATTTAAACAATACTATATTGTAAACCTTAGTTTTGCCCTCTTCGTTAGTGTATTTTATTTTACTTATTTTTTTAATCATTAAATTAAAGAAGTAGTAAGTTTTTGTTATTAAAAAAATATTTGAAAAAAAGAGAAAAAAATACAATTACACTAGTAACAACTTTGGGAGCCAGAATGATCGATGGGGCTGAGTAGTAGCACCCCCTTGTAATCTGTACAGCTTATGGCAAACATTTTAATTATTTTACTAGTCAAAATATTTTATATTTTACATAAAATAAATAACATCCATAATTAAAAAAGTCTTTACCATAATTAAGAGCATATTAATATTAATCAATGGATTAATATATAGCAACTTCAATTTCTTATGTCCGGTAGCCATTTCACAACAACCCAAATATATAAGATCAACTTGCTTATTGCTGTTCAATATTTAGTTATATATATATGTTTGTATATATGTATGTATGTAATTAATTATTTGTCTTTAACAGATGCAAAAGCATTGACGTTCGGCGGCCAAGACATGCCAAAAGTTAAAAGGAATATCGTAAAAAATAAGGTTCGGTTTGGCCACGTGATAATTCTTGAAATTCTTATCAGAATTCTTATTTTATCTTTATAAATTTTTTAAATTTTTATATAAAATATAATAAAAAATTTAAATTTTTATTAATTTTTTTAAATTCTAAAATAATTATAATATTAAAATATAATATTTTAATCTTTTATTTAAAATTTAAAATTTTCATCTGATCAATATTAATTATTAATTGGCCAAACCGAACCTAAATAAATAAATATCCAGATCCAATAAAATAATTTCATTTCACACCAATTCAGCCCCGTGCTTAATTTTATATTATTCTTGGTTTTAATTGATTACCTCCTAATGGATCCAAATAGATACCAATTCAGCTCGTACATTTAACGTCGGAAGTAATGCGGTACTAGTGAAGCCTGTTAGCATGGGACAAGGCCCGACAACAAGACAGGCCCTACGCAGGTACAGTAAGAAAAAGAGAAGAATCAGTGTTTTTAGTATTGTACCGTACCGGTCAGGTAAGTACTTCTTTCGTATTAATTGAAATATCGGTTGTATCGGTCTATATTTTGATTTATACCAATTTGCATATCAGCTTGTACCGGCCAGTATTTCGACCTTTGTGTTTTTCTTTTAAAGTTATAATATCATTTTTTAACTCTTAATTTATATCAGACTATTTATAATTTATATATACATATGTATTCATATATAATTTATTCATATATAGATTATTATTTTAAAATATAATTTATATATATATTTATATATATAATTTATTTATATATCGACTATCTCGAAACGGTACACGAAATGATACCGGTATCGAAATATTTCGTTTCAGTGCTTTGACAGGTACGACATCCGGTACGGTATTCAAAATATTATTAAGAATAATTAGAGAATAAAGATACAGTGTTCTGTTAAAGAATAAAGAACTGGTTCTTGTGTTGGGGATTGCAATCTGCATGAGGCGTTTTAACCATTTTTACCAGCTAGGAGTTGTTGAATGAACTGTATGTTTTGAGTGAGCCCATGCTTACGAGATAAAGGTATTTAGCAATAAGAGTAATAATACAAATAAAATTATTTTTACAATCTTTTATATAATCGTATTTTAAAATAAAGGTTTTATATAAAATGATATTATTTTTACAAATTATTCTTCATTTAAAATATAATTGTATAAAAATTATAAAAATGATTATATATCTATCATTTTTTTTTTTTTTTGTAGCAATACTTATAAGGACTAGCATGATATGGTAAATAGTTGAAATGGCATCATGATTGAAGCTAGCTAGTAAATTATGGTTCTCTAAAATAGAAATTGGGAATCCTTTCTTTTCAATTATCTTCGCTGCACACGTTATACATCGAAGGTGATCTTAACATGACTACCATCTTGAAGGGAACTAGGAATGGATAAAATTAATGTAATATTTAGATGGCACCAGCGAGGCATCATCGGCACCCATGGTGTTGCCTAGGCTCGATACTAGGTTGAGCCACACCTCTAAGGTGGTCATTTGGTTGTTATCTTTTTTTTTTTTTTTCAAAATAAAATTACTTTATTTTATATTTTATAATATAACTTTTAAGGTTACTTAAGTTTGAAACTGGAAAATGGATAAAGTACAATTCATTTGTAGTTTGGCCGTGTGATTGTCAAATTGCTGGTTTGGAGATGATTGCGAATTATGAGCACATGCTTGCGTTATACCATATATATAATTAAGATATAATTATTAGCAGTTTTACTAGTATTAAATATAAGTTATAGATTCTCAATATGTGTATAATATATATATATATATATGATCATATAATGAAATAATTGTATATTTAACATATATTTTATTTCATACTAAAAAATAATGTTGGAGTCGATCTGATGTCTCAATCAGTCGTGGGGAACTGGAAAGTCACGGGTGAGGAGATCCAAAACAATCGTTAATTATATTAAAAATGAAATACTAATTGATATATGAAAAAGACTTATAATATATTATAAATACGTTAGATTGTAAATTTTTTTTATATAAAATAAATCTAATATATTTTAAAATATATTTAATTTATAAAATAATTTTATGCAAATCCAAACTGAACTGATGCGAGGGATTCGGATCTAAGTTCTATGTTGATTGTACCGAACTATCTTAAAAAGATGATCTAAATAAATATAAAAAGAAAAGCTTAATATCTTTCTTAGATTGAGACAATACCTATTTGTTTTTCTCCAAATCATTTGTTCATTTTTTATTTCTTATGAAATATATCATTTCAAATTTTAAAAGTGATTCTAATTTTAATTTTGGACAAATTTTTGGTAAGATTATTATTTAATTACGTATTTCTTTTTCAGGCAATAATTTATGTTTTTCATTTATCTCAAATTCTGAATAATTCTTATTTTATATATCAATAATCAATATTTTTCAATCAATATTTTATAAATAATCTTGAATTTGAATTTTATAAATAATAAATATTTTATTTAAAAAAAATTCCTCTTTATTTTGCATCTTTTCTCAATTTCAATTTTTAATTTATGTTGATTAACTAGCAATCAAAATAATTATTATTTTGTCAAGTGTCATAATTATATATATATATATATATATATATTTGTTTTTTTAAACCTACCACTTCATTTCACGATTAGTTGGATACTGAATTGAGATCAGATAAGTTGAGATCAAAGTTAAAAGTAAAATAATATTGTTAAAAGATTATTTTTATTTTGATATTTGAAAATGTTGAATTGTTTATTATATTTTATTTAAAAATTTAAAAAAATAATAATGATTAGATAAGATAAAATAATTTTAGTACCCAAACAAGGCCTAAGAAGTCTGTTAAGTAGGAGGATCATTATTTGGAGAGTGATTTCTATTTATGCTTATTAAATAATTAATTAATAATGCAAATGATTGTTAAAAAACTTTTTTTAAAAAAACTCATATTTTATTATATAATTTTGCAAAATCTGTACATTTAGTGTATGTCGAACAATAATTAGTAATTTAGTATAACATGTTAAAAGGATATGAACGTAATTAAAATTAATTTATTTTTATTTTACAATTTTACAGTAAAATTATAGTTTTAATCGTATCAAATTAAAAAAAAAAATTATATCTTTGAAAAAGAAATATTTAATTAAATAATTGCAGAAAAGATGTGTAACAGTAATATTTATAACTTGGACAATGTTAGAATAACAACCAAATGTGTCAACCAAATATGTACATCAGTATAATAAATTTTTTTAATTATTTTTTAAACATTTTTAACTATTAAGAAAAAATAAAAAAATTGTAAATTTACTAATAGTTGCTTTCTTAATCATAAAAAAATAAAAATATAGACATAGATACATTTAATGAGTATATTTGACCATTTTATCATTTTTCTTATAATTTTTGTTGCTAGATCAGTGGCACACAGGCTGAGTGAATGATAGCTATCAAGATCCTCCCTAAACCTTTTGATTAAGTAACTATTTTAAAGTTTTTGTTAAGGCATAACTTCTTTTATTTTGAAAATGAAAGACACTACACAATGTTGTGAGATCTTCAAGTAAGAGATAAATAAATAAAATGACTCTTATAATACTGATTATTCATTTAATATTGTTCAAAATATTTTTACTGAAAATAATAAATATCGTAAAAATTATTTTATTTATCTATTTCTCTTTTATTATCGCCTTAAATTTAATTAGTTTAAAATTTACAAATAACTTACAGGTTACCCACCGTATTAAAAAAGATAAATGTGCAAATAAGGAGTTATGATATCTGTTGCTACAGTTGCACGCACACAGGCTGGCTGAATAGACTCGAGCTTGAGCTTTGTTTCACCATCAGTGGACAAGTACTAGTCAATGAGGTCGTACACAATCTCATTTAATTTGCGAAGAAGACGTAGTTAAAATGACATCACCCTGAAAACCTCATTCATGATCAATAACATTGATTGAACATCCAACAATCAAATTGTGTGGATGATACTCTCCTCCAAATCAAATTTAATGAATGATGGTATTTTTATTAAAAATAAAAATAATATATGAGAGGTTACAATTATAAAATATTAAAAAAATAATCAATTATATTAAAAGGGAAATATTTGATACATGAAAAAAGAAATTATAAAAGATTATGTTATAAATTAGTTCGGCGAAATACTGTATTAAATTATAAAATTTTTTAGTATAAACGATTAAGAATTTGTTGTAATTTTACGATTTCCTTTTAACAAATGATTGTTAATCTAGCATTGTCACATATTACAACTAAAATACTATTTTTTGAAATAAAATGTTAAAAAATAAATAAGAATATTTATAACATTTGTTGCTACAGTTGCATGCATACAGGCTGGCTGGATAGACTTGAGGTTGTATCACCATCAACGGACAAGTACTAGTCAATGAGGTTGCACACAGTCTCACTTAATTTGTGACGAAGACGTCGTTTAAAATGACACCACCAGATCAAAACCTCATTCATGATCAATACATTGATTGAGCCCTCCAACAAACAAAATGTGTGGATAATACTCTCCCGTAAATCAAATTGTGGGAATCTCCGGATTAAATGTGATCTTTCATTTTTCCAACTGTAGAAAATGATAGCGGCAAATGACACGAAGACACTTGTATTTGAACTCACCATCAACCGGCGTGTTCCAAGAAAAATCCGGGCACATATATTTTATAACAGAAATGTTACACATAAATTTAAAAGAATATTAATGATAGCCTTATCCTCATTCTATAATTTTTTTTTATTTTAAAATTTTTATTTTACTGAATAATTAAAGAAATTATTATTAATGAAGTTGAATATTTTTAAAAAAAATTTCTTAATGATTAAAAATATGAAAAAATACTAAAAATATTATTAATGAAGTTGTATATATATTTAAGTCTATTTTAAATAGTGAGTTGAGATGGTTTGTGAATATAATAAGATATTTGAGTTGAGATAAGATAGGTTAGAAATGATTTGTATTAAAATATTTTGTGGAGTTTTAGAAAAAGAGGAAAAAAAAATGAATAAAATATATTATAAAGTTAAAAATTATTAATATTTAATATTGTTTTTGTTTTGGGATTTAAAAATGTTTAATTATTTTTTGTGTTTTATATGAAAGTTTGAGAAAATTGTAATAACTAGGTAATGATTAGATGAAATAGTTAAAAATTTAAAATCAAAAAATATTTATATTTATAGTGTTTGAATATTGAGATGAAATGAAATGAAATAGGATAAGATAGAAGCATCTCTCTATCCACCAGGGCTCATAGTAACTATAGTGTGACATGGCAAACAAAACTTTGAAAAGTTTTTGCTTATATATATAGACATATATATATATATTATTCCTATTAAATTAATTAAGATATTCTACTGGTTACCCCTCCACCACATATTTGTTAATAAAAATACAATCCATTTTTTGGGCATATATTTATATTTTTTTTAATGCTTCAAACTTTATATGAATTAATATAATTAGCAAATCCTCATTCACACTCCTACATATAAAAAACACAAACAATTTATAAAATCTGAGACTATAACATACTGAATTGATTAAATTTAAATTATTTGCTTGAAAATATAGTCAATTATATTAAAAAAGAAAATACTTGAGACATGAAAAAGAATTATAAAAGATTATGTTATAAATTACTTTGTATAAAATAACTACGATATATCTTATTATATATTTTTAATTTTTATAATTCTACCACTTCACTTCATGATTAAGAATTAGTCTTAATTGTGGTATTCTTTTTAAGAATTAGATACCCCATATATATATACACAGAGAATAATGCTACTTACCATCTCAATTTTTATTATTTTAATTATCTTAATTTTTATATTTTTTTATTATTTTATAATGTAATATTAGATAATTAGATATTATTTATTATATTTTACTTATAAATTCATAGTCTAAATATGCATATTAAATGTTAAAATAATATTTTTTTGAATTTAAATGTTAAAAATAAAAGTAAAAATGTTTAAAAATAATATTAATATTGATTAAATAGTTATGTAAGAGTAATGCTTATAATATTTGTTGCTACAGTTGCTACAGTTGAAAAGTCTTGGGCTTGTTTCACCATCAAATTAGCGAAGAGGACAAAACCTCATTATTGCTTGTCTAGCGAGGGTGATGTCATCATCCTGAAAAAACCTCATTAGTGCTTGTTTAGCGAGGGTGATGTCATCCTGTCATTAGAATGACATCATCCTCAAAACCTCATTCATGATTGATCAATACATTGAGACTGTGTGGCTTATGCTCTCCTATAAATCAAATCGCCTCAACCTCCCTATTAAATATGGTCTTTATTTTCCCATACTGAAGAATGGAATGGAGGACACATGATCAGCAAGGAAATAAAAGATTGGGTACGTTGGTCGAGTAGGAGCTGTGAGACTTCCGGTACGTACTTACTTTCAAGCATATATATTAATTTCTTGCAGCCAAAATTTGTAAATTCCTTTTATTAATCTTCCATTTTTTCAGTAGTCTGTTATTCTTATTCAATATTTGTAAAATACTCTGCTATTTGAACGGTTGAACCTCTAATTACTAAGTACATACTGCTAAATTAATTTTGAATATTCTAAATTAATATGCATCTTCAGTTCTTTTTTTTTTTTTTTTTAAGAGTTAAAACTCAGATCTGAATAATCTGATTATTCGTTTTAGAACAAATGATCCCTAATACTATATAGATCATATTTGAAGGTATAAGATGTCAAAATTCATGATCTTGCTATATATATACATATATATCTTCTTTATTCATGTCACTAGGAAAAGGAACTTGAGGAATGGAACAGACGTTCGTCTACACTACAGTACACCCAGACGATAAGCTGCGCAATGATAAACACAAGCTAATTGAATGGAAAGGGCTGTTTATTAACAGTGCCAATCATTCCAAAAAAAAAAACAGAAAATTTGAATGCAAAGAGCTGATCATTGACATCGATCAACCGGCACTGGAGGCTTCTCACTGTCCTGATAACTACTGTATCTACAAGGTTCCCAAGAGACTTCGCAAGGTCAATAATATTGCCTACACCCCTCGACTGGTTTCTATCGGCCCCTTTCACCACCGCAGTGAAGTGTTGAAGGACATGGATATACAAAAACTCCTAATTTTGAAGAATTTCTGTGTTAATAATGATATCAAGAGCATCGAGGTTCTTAAATCCATCATCAGGCCCAAAGAAGAGAAAATCCGTAGCTGCTATTCAGAGACCATTCTACTCAGCAGTGAAGGGTTTCTAAACATGATTCTATTGGATGCTATTTTTATACTTGAGCTCTTCCGCAAGAAATCTGAAAAAGATTCTAGAAGCTCAAAGGCTCGAAAAGAAGATTCAGAAAGCTCAAAGGCTCATAAAGAAGATTCTGAAAACTCAAAGGCTCATGAAAAAGATTTTGAAAACTCAAAGGCTGATCAAATAGATTATATATTAAGCCGACCGTGGTTGGAATGCGGCATACTGCATGACCTGCTTCTACTTGAGAATCAGCTCCCTTTCTTTGTTCTCGAGGATTTATACCAAAAAGGGGAACCCAGTAAAGATAAACAGAGTGATCTTCTTAAGCTCTCTTGTTCCTTTTTTGGTGATCTTATCTATTATGTATACGGTTCGAAGCCAAACTCCAAGACGTGTGGTGATCGTGTAAAGCAGCCTTTCATCGATGGTTTGGTAAAATATCTTTACCCTGAGGCGCCCCAGAAGAAAGTAGAAATTAAGCATCTCACAGATTTGGTGAGACGTTTTTTCTATCCACCAAAAACAGAAGGGCAAAAATTAAACAGGTGTTCCACGTGCTTGAGGAAAATAAAGCCAAGTTGTTGCTGTTCACCTGGCCAAGAACAAGAAGAAGAAAATAAAAGAAATAATAAACACCTACGTGGTACCGCAACAAAGCTTGACGAGGCAGGGTTGAAATTCACTAGGCCGGGTTCAAAAACAGATTTACTTCAAATACAATTTCCGGAGAATGAATGCTTAGAAACGTTCCCGTGCTTCAATCTCTCATGGCTGTTGTCTTGCTTACCCTGCCTGAAAAGCAATTGCTTGGAACGCCGTGTGCAACGTTGCTTGGAAGTCCCACCCCTTCTGTTAGACGACAAAACCGAAGGTCTTTTCCGAAACCTGATGGCCTTGGAGCAGTGCCATTATCCATCTGAAACTTACATCTGCGATTACATTGTGCTGTTGGATGATCTTATCACAACTAAAGAAGATGTAAGGTTTCTTGTTGAAAAGGAGATCATCGTTAACGAGTTAGGTTCCAGCGCTGCAGTGACGAAACTGATTAACAACCTCGCCCTGGAGATTGAAGAAAGTGGAAACCCTGATTACGAAACGCTCTGTGAAAAGGTAAATGATTACTACAAGAGCCCTTGGAACCGCCTGGTGGGAATCTTGACTGGAACATATTTCTCAGACTTTTTTAAAGGCACTGCGACTGTTGTTGGAATTATTATCCTGGTTCTCACTTTGTGGAATTTCCAAAGGCTCGTTAGATTGAGTGCTAGAAAGTACTACATTTGAAGCATATGTGTTACGTAGTGTTTGTTGGAGTGCTGGCTCATTCATAGGATTTTCTAAATACTTTTATTCCGAAAGTTTATGACTGTTAATTTAGCATCGATCAGTGGAGAGAGTCGGTCGGTCTATCTGTATTGATGCAGCAAATTAAGTTCTATGCTCTGTACCTGTTATCAGCAAATTAAATAAAGCCAGATGTTGCTGCACGGCATTGAATGTATGTACAAATAATATTGTCTTAAATAGTATTAAAATGATATTTTCCAACTTAGAAATTTACTTACATGCAGGAAGAAGTTAAAACTTAAAAAACCGATGGAGTTATTTTTAGATATATAATTTGCAGTGTAAGTGTACATGAGCCCATGCAGCAAAATGAAGTGTTTGAAGTTCCATTTCAAAACTGCTGCTCTCAAACTCCATTGTGCAGTAGAGGTCACTGTACTTGACCAACTTCAATGAGAAGTATTATAATCATTAAAAGATTTTATAAAATAAACCCATCAATTAATATGATTGCATATCATACATTCGATCTACTTTATAATAAAAATAATTTTACAATCTAAAGCACCATATCAAATCACCTCAATTTATAAATTTATATTTGTGAGATTTCTTTGTGATTAAATTATTTTTCAAAATTTGGATCTCTCCATTTTAAATAAAAGATTTATTATATTTTTCATTATTGTACTTGTTGATAAATTGTTAATGACTAAAATACTTCATATTTTAATTTAATTGGAGATTATAATCAAATTTCGGATGAATTAAAAATATCATTTTCGCTTGTTAGTTGTGCCGAGAAGTTTTTTTGTCATAATTAAAAGTACAGAATTCAATGAATTAATAGCAGTGGAGCATATAATTATACACACTGCTGATTTAAGATGAACGTGCTTATGAATAGTACTGTCCGGTTGACATTTGATCACGACTATAGACACCTTTGGATAATGAGATGTGACAACAAACCAAAGATCTCCAGCTCATCCATGACTCACGGTTCCAGCTCAGCAATGCACAATGACAAGGATAGCAACCAACTTGAACTACAAGAATCGTCCAGAAGCATTTCTTCATAAAATTCTGTTGTAAATTCTCTTTAAAATATTCTGGTAACTCTGCTTGTACAAAGGGAATATTTTCTGTTATCACCACCCTCTGCACAGCTAGCTATAGGCATCACACACATGTCATGTTTGTTAAAATGCCAGACCATTCTTGGCAGTCTCAGCTCTATAAATAGAGCATTGTGTAAACATTTAATTGCAATGAGAAATGAATATTTGAAAATATTGTTTAACATGGCATCAGAGCCATTCGAAGACTAGCGTCTCCCATGGCTGAAAATCCTTCTCTTGTCAAATCATCTTCCTCCAACCCACCCGCTCCTTCCCTTCTTTCTCATCTTTCTCAGCTTCTCTATGCTAAACTCACCAACGACAATTTACTGCTATGCCGCACTCATATGATACCTTATCTCAAAGGTCAGCAGCTATTCCACTACGTGGATGACTCTGTCCAACCCCCTCCTCGTTTTCTCCAGGATAACACCACCCCCAAGCCAGAGTATCTCAACTGGACTCAAACCGATCAACTTATCCTTAGTGCCTTAATTTCCTACCTCTCAGACAATCTCATCGCCCAAGTTGTTGGCCATACTACTGCCCGAGGTGTTTGGGCTGCTCTTGAAAGACTTTTCACTTCTCAATCTCATGCACGTATCATTCAATTGCGTTATCAACTAGCCACAATCTCAAAAGGGTTCCAGCTCTATTTCCGATTACTTTCGTAAGGTAAAACATTTATGCGACACGATGAGTGCAGCGGGTTTCCCTCTTTCATCTCCTACCTTCTCGCTGGCCTAAATGGTGACTATGATGCCTTTGTGACCTCTGTCACAGCTCGTATCGAACCCCTTTCCCCCGAAGAATTATATGGCCTGCTACTCACTCATGAAAATCGGCTCTCTCACTCCACTCATCTACCTACTCCCAGAAATTTCTCGACAAACTTCACCTCAAATTCTCCCACTCGTGGCCGCGGTTCCAATCATAGTTTCCCCTCTCGAGGTGGATACCGTGGTCGTGGCCGAGGTCGCACATCCTCTGCTCCTCCCCAAAAATTCTCCTCCTTTTAATCTCCCCCACCACACAACAAGCCAACTTGTCAAATATGTGGCAAAGTTGGTCACCTTGCCATAAATTGCTACCACAGGTTTGATCATGCCGTTCAAAGTGACCCACCCAAAACTCTCAGTCTCTCACAGCTCACTACACTACCTCATCTTCATCTCCCGACATGTCCTGTTACCCCGACACCGCTGCTACAAATCATCTCACTTCCGACTTATCAAATCTCAACATTCAATCCTCTCCTTGTGGTGGTACTGATCAAATTAGAGTTGGTGATGGAAAAGCTCTACCAATTGCACATATAGGTGACTCTGTTTTTCCTACATCTTCTACTTCATTTTTTCCGAAAAATCTGCTGCATGTGCCGCATATCACTAAGAACTTAAAGTATTTACAATTTGCAAGAGACTTCTTAGGATGGGCCATTTTAAAGTATTTACTATGAATTGCGGACAATAACAAGAAATAAAAATAAAAATAAAAATAAAAAAATATTTACAAATGAGATAAAATTATAATATATATATATACTAGTTAGGGCTTAACGTGCCATGCACGTTTGCTTAATTCGAAGAATAGGAAAATTGTGCCTAAACATTAACTTCCCCGTAAAAGCAAATGATAGCAGAAATAGATTCAAAAATTTGATTATTACGTGCAGTAGGTAATAATAGGATAAACTTGCCGCTGATAACAAATTGGATCCAATTAGGTTACATGTCACTCCAGAATGAACAATAGGATGGAAAGAGGATGCAAAACCGATTGATAGACAGTGTAATGGACAGATAGATAAATCTTGATATCGGTAGGCATTCATTAAAATTCACTAAGTTGGTGAGAAATGTGAATGGATACTGTTCATAAAGTACCAAGTGAAACATGTGATATACGTGTCAATTATTTTATATTCAATATGTTACTAACTGATGTTCATGCAGAAATTAAATACATATTGATAAGCAGCAACTCTTATATGTTAAATGAAGTGATGAGGACGTGCAGTGCATGTGCTATTAAACGGTGCCGTCTCAATTAAAGGATGGAAATGAAGGAGAACCGTCTGATTGGGTCACGTGGTGGAATTTGTGCTTCATGTATATATATGAGTGTTTTTCGTGTTAGGGCTAAGTGAGGTTAGCCATTTTGTGCATTGTGGACGTCAGAGAGATTGAGTGAATCCGAGAGATAGAGAGAACTAGGGTTTTGTCGAGGGAAAAGTAGAAACAATTCTTGTGGCTATTCTTGGCTCGATAGTGGTTTAATCTTGTACATTGGCACATTGGCTTTGTAGATTCATCAATAAAATGATCTCTGAGGCTGTTCCTGCCGTGGATGTAGGCCATTAGGGTCGAACCACGTAATCTCTTTGTACTTTCTGTTTCCTTATTCTTTTTTATATTTCTTGTTGTTTTACAGTTTAATCTTGCTTATCTTGTTATCATTATCTTATCGTATTGTATTTCTTTGATTGAGTTTCGGTTTTGGATCTTTAAGTTCAATAAGGATTTGGTTGTATTCATAACAAGTGGTATCAGAGCTTAGGTTCTATATATGGGGACCACGAAATTTGATGTTGAGAAATTTACTGGGAAAAACGACTTTAGATTATGGAGAATTAAGATAAGGGCTCTGCTAGTCTAACAGGGCTTGCAGGATGCCCTCACCTGTGATAAAAAGGGCTCTTCCTCGAAAAAGAAAGGGAAAATGGAGGTCCAAAGGAACATTATCCAAAAGGCACACAGTGCATTGATTCTTTCCTTAGGAGATAAGGTTTTGAGGGAAGTAGCTAGTGAAGAAACTGATGCTGGTATCTGATTAAAGCTTGAACATCTCTATATGACAAAATCCTTGGCTGACAGACTATATAAGAAGACTAGGCTATATACTCTTAAGATGACTTCTAGAACTTCGATAGGAGAACATCTGGATACTTTTAATAATATTATATTAGACCTAGCTAATATAAATATTAAGGTGGAGGATGAGGATCAAGCAATCCTTTTACTAAGTTCTTTGGACTCCTCATACCAAGACCTTAAGGAGACCATGATGTATGGTAGAGATACAATATCTTTAGATGAAGTGCAATATGTACTTCATGCTAGGGAATTACAAAATCAAGAGAATACCCAACAAGAACATGGTGAGGGCTTGTCTGTTAGGGGAAGACCAGAAAAAAGAGGCAAGAAAGGCAAAACTGATAA
The DNA here is from genome assembly GCF_018687715.1 of Carya illinoinensis. NCBI lineage: Eukaryota > Viridiplantae > Streptophyta > Magnoliopsida > Fagales > Juglandaceae > Carya > Carya illinoinensis. Next base: position 2,640,186 of record NC_056765.1, read on the forward strand.
CAAGAAAAGTAGGTCTAAGTCTAAAGGAAAACAGTTAAAATGTTTCCTATGTCACAAAGAAAGACATTTCAAGAGAGATTGTCCTAATAGGAAAACTCACGTAGGAAACAAGAACAAAGAGGATGAGGATGTAGTAGTGGTGTTAGATGGGTATGATAGTGCTGAGGTACTAAATATTTCTGAAATAGGCCAAGAAAAAGAGTTGATTTTAGATTCAGGTTATTCTTTTCACATGTGTCCCAATAGGGACTGGTTTGAAAGCTTTTCTGAATTGGATGGTGGGCATGTAATTTTAGGAAATAATAAATCCTGTAAGATCATGGGTATTGAGTGTATAAGACTAAAACTATATGATGGGATGGAGAGACTTTTGAAGGAGGTCAGATTTATACCTGACCTAAAGAGAAATTTAATTTCTCTTGGTATGCTTGATAATTCAGGTTATTCCTTTAAGTCTGAATCAGGGGTCCTTAGAGTCACTAAAGGTTCACTCACAATTATGAAAGGGATTATAAAGAATAGCCTTTATACCTTAGTTGGCAAAACCACTGTAGGGGAAGCATCCCCTGTACAAAATGAAGTTGAGAAAAAATCTGTGCTTTGGCACAGGAGGTTAGGGCATGTTAGTCAAAGAGGACTTTTAGAACTTAAGAAATAGGGCTTGCTGAAAGATGCAGACCTGGACAATTTACCTTTCTGTGAATACTGTGTCTATGGAAAGGCTAAAAGGGTTAGTTTTAAAAGGGCAACTCATATGACTACTCAGACCCTAGATTATGTATATGCTGACCTTTGGGGACCTTCTAGAGTAATTTCTCATGGTGGAGGGAATTATTTTCTCTCCATCATTGATGATTACTCTAGAAAGGTGTGGATCTACATACTTAAACATAAGAGTGACACCTTTGGAAAGTTTAAAGAATGGAAATCCTTAGTTGAAAAACAGGTAGACAAAAAATTGAAAACCTTAAGAACTGATAATGGGTTAGAGTTTCTGTCAACAGAATTTAATAATTTCTGTCAAAAGGGGGGGATTCTAAGACACAAAAATGTTAGAGAAACACCTCAATAGAATGGTCTAGCTGAAAGGATGAATAGGACCATTCTAAAGAGGGTAAGATGCATGTTGTCAAATGCTGGGTTACCTAAAACCTTCTGGGCTGAAGCTGCTGCCACAGCTATCCATTTAATTAATAGGTGTCCATCTTCTGCTATAGACTTTAAAACACCACAATAAATGTTGATTGGGAAACCTCCCAGTTATGATTACCTTAGAATTTTTGGGTGCATAGCCTATGCACACTCAAAAACTGATAAGTTAGACCCTAGGGCCCTAAAATGCATTTTTGTGGGATACCCTGAGGGAGTCAAGGGGTATAAACTATGGATAGACAAACCTGGTAGAAATAAATGTATAATTAGCAGGGATGTGATCTTTAATGAATCCCAAATGGCTCGTGTACAGAATATAGAGGTAGAACAAAGACCTGGAAAAACTGAGGGAAATGTACAGGTTGAGGTGGAGAGAAGAAACACCTCAACAGATAGTAATACTGGGGAAGTCAGTAACTCTGAGGACCCAATCTCAGAGGACTTAGATAAACCAGGTCCTGACTCTTACATGTTAGTAAGAGACAGGAAGAAAAGGACTATAAAACCACCTATTAGGTATGGTCATGCAGAGCTTAACTCTTTTGCTTTGACTATTGCTGATGAGGTCATTTATCAAGAACCAAGGACCTATAAAGAGGCCATTGCAAGCAAGGATGCTACCAAGTGAATACTTGCTATGCAAGAAGAAATGGAGTCTTTAAATAAAAATAAAACTTGGGATTTAGTTACAAAGCCTGTTGGGGTTAAGTTGGTTGGATCCAAGTGGATATTTAAAAGGAAGGAAGGCATACCAAGGGTAGAAGGTACTAGATTTAAGGCAAGATTAGTGGCTAAATGTTTCACTCAAAGAGAGAGAATAGATTTTAATGAGATATTCTCTCCTGTGTTTAAGCATAGTTCTATTAGATTGCTTTTATCCTTCATTGCATATCATGACCTGCACTTAGAGCAATTAGATGTAAAAACTGTTTTTTTATATGGAGAATTGGAAGAGGTAATTTACATGCAACCTCCTGAGGGGTTTATAAAAGACCTTAACTCTGATCAAGTGTGTTTGCTTAAAAAAATCTCTATATGGTTTAAAACAATCACCTAGACAATGGTATAAGAGATTTGATACTTACATGTTTGAAAATGATTTTAAAAGAAGTTGTTATGACAGTTGTGTTTATTATAAGGATGTTAATGGAATATTAATATATTTGTTGCTGTATGCAGACGATACGTTGGTAGCATGTAAAGATCCTGATTTGATTAAACAGTCTAAGTGTATGTTAAAATTTGAGTTTGATATGAAGGAACTAGGACCAACTAGTAGAATTTTAGGAATGGATATTACAAGGAGTAGACCAGAGAGGTGTCTGTTCCTATTTCAAAAAAATTATGTATCTAAAATTCTTAAAAGATTTGGTATGGACCAAGTTCAACCTGTAAGCACACCTTTAGGTCAACATTTTAAGTTGTCCACTACTCAGGCCCCACAAACAGAAATAGAAATGGAGTTTATGCATCAAATTTCTTATGCTAGCATGGTAGGAAGTGTGATGTATGCAATGGTCTGTACCAGACCTGATCTTACCTTTGCTGTCAGTGTTATTAGTAGGTTTATGAGTAACCCTAGTAAGGCACACTGGCAGGCTATTAAGTGGCTATTAAGATACATTTCTGGAACTACTGTTTTGGACTTGAAATATGGGAATAATGTTAAAGAAGGTTGTGAGTTAGAAGGTTTTGTAGATGTTGATTATGCTGGTAGTGTGGATACTAGAAAATCTTTAACAGGATATGTTTTTACTGCTTATGGGGCGGCTATTAGTTGGAAGTCAAATTTGCAATCTGTTGTAGGTTTGTCTACAACAGAGGCTGAATATATAGCTATGACAGAAACAATAAAGGAAGCCATATGGCTGAATGGTATATCACATGAATTAGGTATTTTTAAAGGAAATATAACTGTACATTGTGATAACCAGAGTTCAATATATTTGGCTAAAAATCAAGTATATCATGAAAGGTCTAAGCATATAGACGTTAGACTTCATTTTGTAAGGGATGTAATTGAGTATAGAGAAGTTGGAGTGGAGAAAATTCCAACTGAGGAAAATCCATTAGATATGATGACTAAGTCCTTGCCATTAGCAAACTTCAGACACTGTCTGAACTTAATTAATATGCGAACTGTTGGGTATCCCTTAGTAGAGGGACATAGCAGGAACAACCAAGATGAGAGTAGAATAGGAATGATGAATAAAATATTGTCAAGGTGGAGAATTGTGATATATGTGTCAATTATTTTATATTCAATATGTTATTAACTGATGTTCATGAAGAAATTAAATACATGTTGATAAGTAGCAGCTTTTATATGTTAAATAAAGTGATGAGGACGTGCAGTGCATGTGCTATTAACGGTGCCATCTCAATTAAAGGATGGAAATGAAGGAGAACCGTCTGATTGGGTCACGTGGTGTAATCTGTGCTTCATGTATATATATGAGTGTTTTTCGTGTTAGGGTTAAGTGAGGTTAGCCATTCTGTGCATTGTGGCCATCAGAGAGATTGAGTGAATCCGAGAGATAGAGAGAACTAGGGTTTTGTCGAGGGAAAAGGAGAACCAATTCTTGTGGCTCTTCTTGGCTTGATATTGGTTTAATCTTGTACATTGGCACATTGGCTTTGCAGATTCATCAATAAAATGATCTTTGAGACTGTTCTTGCCGTGGCTGTAGGCCATTAGGGCCGAACCACGTAATTTCTATTTGTACTCTTTTTTTCCTTAATCTTTTTTATATTTCTTTTTGTTTTACAGTTTAATCTTGCTTATCTTGTTATCATTATCTTATCGTATTGTATTTCTTTGATTGAGTTTCGGTTTTGGATCTTTAAGTTCAATAAGGATTCGGTTGTATTCATAACAAAACAATACAAGGTTAAAACAAATGATAAATTTATACAAGTTTAGTGAATACGCAAACTATGGCAATTTAAATTACAGTTTTTTTAGCCAACAGTATATGTCATGTTAAGCGAGTAGAAAACCAAGGAAGTAGGTTGCACAGTTTGGTGGAAATGAATATTTAATGTTTTTGTTGGTGTTTCATTGACGAGATTGATGGATAGGACGTTGCTTCTCTTATGGTGTTGCTATTGAAGCTGATCTACTTTTGCACCAAGGTGGATGACACATTCCTTTTCTGAAGCTTCTATTGCAATACTTTTGGAGATATGGTAAATGGGCCTGCATAAAATGAAGTTAGATCCTCAATATGGTTATTGTTGTTGTCTGTTAGGCCAGACAAAACAGTGTGAAGAAAAGGTATAAACACAAACAACTGCCAAACTAACTCTCTAGGAAGTAATTAAATGGAATAGGCAATGTGTCTTCCTAAACAGAGCTGCAGCATCTTGGTTCTCATCTTGATAATCCTTAAATCCTCCCTGCATCCCCCCTCCCCCCAACACACATGGTAAGCTTTGAAAAGTGTAGGTGAGAAGCTGCACCAATTCCAATAGGCCATGTTGTCTCAAGAACCTACATGATCACCTCAACTCAAATAACTGATATTTTTCTTTTTATTTTTTGTGGTTGAGAAGACAAAAGTTCAACATGCTATAAAAGCTTAACATAATCACACAATAGCTTGGAGAGTTGCATTTTCCATTTTCTGAAAACAATAGGGAACCAATACCAGGGTATGAAGAATGGGAAAGAAAATGTTTGCCCTGACTTCAGGAGGCATCCATATTAAATCCGATGTTCCATCACATCTTGGCCTAATTTACCAATCTTTGTTTTAAATCCGAACACCCTATTGTGGCATTATATGTTTTTAAAATGTGAATGGAAATGGCTATAAACATGCCAACAAAACCCAAATATTATATTGCATAGGATCCATCGATAATCATAACAGAAATGTTGCAAAAAAACTTGAAAACCAAAAATCTAAAAATCCTTACATAAATATACCATTCACAAACAACATTAAATACCAAATACCATCAACTCATCAAACCCCAGCATGCAACAAAAGAAAAAAGAAAATGGACACAAACCATTTAGCACCCAAAATTAGAAAAGAGCAATTGAGCCAAATCATTGAAGAACTTACTATAGCTTGCAAAAATGAAAACAAAGAAAAAGAAATGTATAAACCTTGGAATAGGAACCAACGCCATAGATCTTGTCCAACTCAAAATCCTGAATAGCAAAACTCTCTTGGAGTGCCTTGCAAGCAAAGTTTTGGATCTCTACACATTCCCACCATTGGAAGACTTCCTTTGAATTTTCAACTTGGAATCAAAATTCTTCTCTAGAATTCACATCAATTCAGATCATATGAGCATGTTTGTGATGATTATATAATTTCGGAAGCATTGAGAGTGAAAAAAAAAAAATAGTAGACTACTTTAAGCCCAGAAGCAGAAGCCAGAAGCTCAAGCAACCGAATATTCAGTCAAATACGAAGAAAAACTTGTCCAAAAACAATCCCAATTTTTTCAAATCAACTATTAGTTCAATCATGAGAACAAATAAGAACAAAGACATTTCAAAATTCCAAAAAAAGAATGAAAAATAAGTAAAATTCAATGAAGTCCAAAAATTATTTGCCAAAAATCCTTTCCCACTTCAACCACCCATAAAATAAATCAAAATAGTTATAAGAACACTAATAAAAAAACTTATTAGTAATAAGAACACTAAATAATCTCATTGAATTCTAGTGGTTACAATGGTTCCCCATCATCCGGTATGTCCTCAATAATGGTTCTAGGTTCATTATTCTTTTCTATAATTTATATACCACAGCCCTTCCAAGATAGAGAGGTTAAAAAATAGGGAGAAAAAGAAAAACGAATCAACAATACAAAGTCACTAACCTGAGAATGAAGGTTCTCTGTTTTATTCAGCAGAAGCTCAATCTTTTCTTCATGGACGAGAACCTATACAAAAAAATTGTTAATAAAAATGAAACAGCAACATAGTTCCATATATATATATATATATATAGAGGCTTCTTGAGTTTAACTGACAAAAGATTCTATCAAAAAGAATATAACCTTGGTTCATTATTCTTTTCTATAATTTATATAACACCGCCCTTCCAAGATAGAGAGGTTAGAAAATAGTAAGAAAAAGAAAAACGAATCAACAATACAAAGTCACTAACCTGAGAATGAAGGTTCTTTGTTTTATCCACCAGAAGCTCAATCTTTTCTTCACGGTCGAGAACCTACACAAAAAAAATTATTAATAAAATGAAATGGCACTATAGCTCTAAACAAAAAAATTAAATAAATTAGGCTTCTTGAGTTTAATGGACAAAAGATTCTACCAAAAAGAATATAACCTTTGAAATTGACATTTTTTTAAAAGTCTTTGCTGCATACATATAGAAGAGAAAGCACATATAGAAGAGAAAGCAACACAGCCTTACCTTCTTTATATTTTCCATCATAACTCTTTTGACTTCCAAAACCTGAGCTCTCACTTTAGCCAACTTGCTGATCTTTGGATGATCTACACAATATTGCACTTGCTCCTTCAATTTGGGCCTAAATCAGCGAGACCAAAATTTTGGCATTAAAGTAACTTATAAAATTTAAAATGCATATCCTATTTTACAGCAATAATATGATACACTTCAAAAAGATGAAAAAGGGATAAACAAAAGAAGAGGAAGAAGAAAAGATTAGCCAAAGTCCTTGTTGAGGCTATTGGCAACTGTTGTTGCAGCTTTTCCTCCACCATTTCTCTGGGTGAAATCCTCCTTGATTCACTCAAGGAAGACAATTGGAATCTGCCATTCTTTTTATTCTAGAAAAATTTACTCCCTATATTTTCTTCACTTTTTATTTAAGTTAAGAAGCTAGTTGCGGCATAAAAAGAAAACTGAGTAACTCATCCTATATGCAGGTCTACATGATTTAAGTATTTTGAATTAAGCTTAAATGCCTAAACCCCAATTTATCAATGAATGATATTGCATAGTCAATGTTTTTCATTCTCATATAAGGGGAAAGAAAGACAAGCATATATTACAGAATAAAAAATAAAAAATTTAAAGAAAACTTTGAGCAACAAGGACTATATCCAATCTATGGTTTTCAATCTTAGTTCTTAAGGCTACACTATAAAGTACATTACATTCTGATTTTATGGGAACAAACTTTACATAACAATTTATGACGCTTACTACACATTTGAATAGAAAACCTTTCAACAAAACATACCTCAGATAAAAGCTTTGTATGATCCATATCATGGAGATCCAAAAGCCCATCACCAAAATCACCCCAAAACTCCGGAGAATAAAATACCCATCAGATGTAGCTACCACACTTGAAGTTTGGGCAGTACGCATGTATGGCTCAAAAGCATAAAAAAAGAAAAAGAAAACAATATTAGCACATGAAAATAAAGCCATCCTAAACTAATCAACAGGATCCTATTGCATTGAAGAACTGTGGTTGTGGCAGGTGTGATATCTTGTTTTTACGTGTATTTTTATTGAATGAGTATTTTTAATTTAATTAAAATATTGGTTCTTTTGCTTTAAATTTATCAAATTTTAATTGAAATTATTTAGTTGTGAAATTTATTTGATGTGCTTTCTTAATATTAATTATTGTTTGTGTTTAAATTGCTCTTTAATTTAATTTATTTTATTTTTAGATTTTAAATTTTGTTATTAGATCTTACTAATTATTTATTTTATTTTAGCTAGATATTGTATTTAAATTATTTTTTTCAATTTATTGCTTTTAAAATTATTTTCATTGGATCAATTTCTTGGCCTAAGATATGAGAATTGAACCTCATTTCTTTTCCCTATCTTTTATTTTTCACTTTTCCTTTTTTTCTTTTTCCTCTTCTTTTTTTTTCCCTTCTTCCTTATCTTTCTTTACATTTTTCTCTTCTGGTTTCTCTCTCTCCGCACGACCCACTTCTCCTCCCTCTTCCATCTTTTTTTTTTCGTCCCACCCCAGCCGTTGTCGTTCACCTCTGTGACTTACACCGCCCCCACCATCCTTTTCCTCACTTGTCGGCGCACCTACCCACCAAATCTCAGTGCCAACGAGCCACCGTTAAGCCGCACAAGCTCCTCTAAGCCGCGACGTCAAGTGCTCTAGTGCTGTCGTCACACAACCTCCAATCACTATTTCTTCACCACTTCATCACCAATCTTTTGCCGACCTAACTTACCCATTTCCAAGTCCGATCCGTCGCCGGAGCAATCACCACAAACTAAAATCCGATTTGGCCATTTTTGACTTCCACCTCCATTTTCACCTCCACCCACCACTTCCACTAGCTTCACAAACAGCTCTAAGCCATTCACTATCAATTTCAAGTTTTAGTTTGTTTCTATTCAAAAGTGGATATTTTATGACCCAAGGCCACAGTGTATTTTACACTGTTACATTGCCTTTCCACCACTTTTTGCAGCTTCTTGATCATTCAAAAAATATTTTATAGCCCTGCAGGTATTTTCCAAACCTCTTTTAAGATTTAAATATAATATTGCTTTAACAATACACTGTGTTGGTTGGTTGTGCCGAACTGAGTCCGAGGAGTCGGGGGTTGGATGGATTGGAGGACGGAGTTATTTGTATGTTAGTTGATGTTGGAATTTATTGGTTATGTTGTGTCTTGTTGTATGCATTGCATGGAGCATGCATCTTCATGTTTGTAAATGGAAAAATGGATTTTTTGCATAATGGCATGCATGTACTTGTGTTGGATATCGAAAACTGAGTTTTCACATGTAAATAGATTTTTAGGTGCGTGTGTATCACGACCCTAAGCCGAAATGAGACATTATCTCAGTGGAGCTCCTCTAATCACTCGAGAGCGTAATATACTAAGTGACATTCCCTGAGTTGTCGCTGGGCGGCAACTGGATCGGACGGGATGGTAACGCTCTCAAGCAGACTCTGTGACCCATCTGCTGGCGGGAGCTAGAGTATGCTTTGCTACATAAGCGCTGGGCGCGGAACTGGGCGTCGCTCATTATGAAGTCACACGCATAGTAGTTACCCATGGTATGACGAATGGAGTTAAGGTGTGCAGATGACTCCTAGGGGAGATCATGGTGCATACGGTTAATAAAAATGGATATTGAGTTGAGAATTGGATTTTGGTCCATTTTCTAAGAAAATGGCCAAGAAATGTTTTAAAGAAAATATTTTGGGCCAAACGTGATTTTTGGCGTGAGCTGGAAAAATAATTTTTTTTTTTTTTGGGAAATGTTATTTTCGGATCTCATGCATATGGCATCCTATTCATGCATAGTTTTAAGGTTTTAATGTATTTCTATCTTGTGGGTGTTTATATTAGTACTTACCTGCGGTACCGTCTTTAGTATCGTAGATTTTGATGCGTATGAGGAGGCGGCTCTGCCGGATGACTGATTTGGAGTTGCTTGTAGTATTGTAAATAATTTTCCTTGCCTTTATATTATGTATTTTGGATTTGTGACAATATTGAAACTTGTAGTATTTTGATACGCTTGTTTTAAGTGAGTTTGTATTTAAACAAAATTCTGATATTTAATAGACTGACTTTTGTTATCCTGCTGTTTATATTTTTGTTATACACTTTCGCTTGCACACACACTTGATACTTGACGATGAGATGTGTGATCCGTGTTGTGATCATCCCGACACCTCGATTTCCACATGTTGTATGTGGGAGTTGGGGGCATCACAGGTGATATCAAAGCGGTTTGCATTTAGATAAAATCACATGTCCTGTAGTTGCAGCATCAAAAAATTTTAAAGTTGTGATTTAAAGTTATTTTGTTTGAAGTTTGCTATTTGAATTGTTTTATTTAATTTGATTTAATTTTTAATTGAATCGAAATTATTTCATCAAATTTGAATTTATTTGATTTAATTTATTTGTTTATTTTATTATATGCTATTTTATTTTATTATTATTTGGTTTTGATATATTTTGTTTGTTTTGTCCGAAGTTTAAGTGGTGTTAAAGGTTATGTTTTGATCTTATTAGTTGCAAATCAATAAGGTGTAACCGAACGTTTCAAAAAAAGAACAAAAAAAAGAAAAAAGGTGTAACCGAAAACTTGATGGCCTAATGGCTGATGGTATATGACTCGGTTTTGTAAATGAAAAATTTAGTTTGAAATCCCCAACCCTTGTATAAAAAAAAGAAAAAGAAAAAGAAAAAAGTGTAACCGAATTCCATTATAAAGTAGGGATGGGGAGGGTACATTTCTGCCACTTCAAATTATATGATGGATGAGTAAAGATGGATGGAAGATGGACCAAATGATATTGATGCTATTGTAACGAGAGAAGTGGCATGTATAATTTGAGTTTATGATTTATCAATCAAAGGAGTTTCTAATTTTTAAAAAAATTATATAACAATAGAAAAATCCAGTTGTGCGGCCCATAATAAAGATAAAAGAATTATATCTTTAGTAGTAAAAACCATTTAATAAATTGTTAATTTACATTATATAAAATAAATAAATAAATGGTAGAAATTTCGGTATCGAAAATCAACTACCAAGTGAAGCGATAAAAAATAATTTGATTCATAAGTACAATAATGTTGGATGGCCCCCTAAATTGATTGAAATTCTCAAACGATGGTCTTTATTTATCAAGCCAATTGTCAGATCACCACTGGCTGAATAGACTTGAGCTTGTTTCACCATGAATGCACAACTAGTCAAATGAGGTCGTACACAATCTCATTTAACTTGCGAAGAAGACGTCGTTAGAATGACATCACCCTCAAGGCCTCATTCATGATCAATACATTGATTGAGCCTTCCAACAATCAAATTGTGTGGATTATATTATCCTCTAAATCAAATTGTGTGAACTACCTTATTAAATATGATCTTTATTTTTCCTACTGTAGAAAATGATACACTACAAGAGATTTGGTTTTTAGAGATAAAAAAATTTGTCTCAAAAAATAAGAATTTCGTCTTTAGAAGTTTTTGAAGAAGAAACTTTTTTGTCTCTATTTAGTTTCAGAAAGACCGTCTCAAAAGGTTTTTGAAGATGAAAATCGAATTTCGTCTCCAAAAAGTACTTTTAGGGACGAAATTGGGCGAAACCAGTCGAAACTGTTCAAACGGAAAATTTTTTTTGAGACAAAAAAATTTTATCTCAGAATGAAGTTCGAATGAAAAAATTACTGTTCGAACAATTGGAAATGATAATTCGAACCAACAACCATATCTAATCGAATCCGTTCGAACAACACAGTTTGAAGTGACTTTTGTTCGAAGAAAAATTTTAACTGTTCGAACAGACAATATATTTACGGAAATATTTTGTTTTAACAAAGTTTTGAAAACATCATTATTCGAATGAATATTTAATTGTTCGAACAAAGGCAGTGATTGTATTTCCCGATACGTTCGAATGAGTTTTTTGTATTCGAATGGATATGTTTTTGTTCGAATATATGCATAAATGGTAATTTACCATTCGAACGCATTATTTAAAGTTCGAACGGTATTGATTAAATAGAATAAAATTTAATTAAAATGATAATAGTAATACAAATTTAATCAAACATACATCAATTGGTTTATTTGTTTACAAACATCATAAATAAAGGTAATTAAGAAAATTAAATGAACTATGATTGTGGTGATACTAGTTGCATAGGGTTTTGAGACATTATTAACTGAAATTGTTCAAACATTTTTTGATTATTTAATTGTAGCCTCTCTTCTAATCTTGCCTCTAAATCTGCTGCTTGATCTAATCGGGTCAGCAACTCTTTTTCCTTCACCTCAATCGTTCTATCCCAAGTGTAGCTTCCTCTAACCTCTTAGTTTGGTCGTCAATTAATCTGGCTTTAGAAGAGGATGACGATGTTGAGGATGGCTTCACGCAACGTCCTAAGCCCCTCAAATATCTAGAACGTGATCCAAGAACTTGAAAAAAATTTGAGCATCGTTGACATATGATTCATCAGATGGATCTGCAGTAATGTCTTTAAGAGATTTCAACTTGTCTTACAAAAGAAAAACATTAAAATTAGTATAGGTAACAAAAATATATCTAGATAATGAAATTAAATAAATTTAAACTTGCATAATTTGCCTCTACTTCAAGATTGCTCCAAACACCATCACGATTTTTATGTACTTTAGCATACAATTGGATCAGATCATAATCAGCAGGATTTTCTTCTTGATGCAAAATGGAAATTAATATCAGAATTTAAACCAGAAAAGTGTATATATTAATATTTAATGGAAAATAAAATAACTAACCATTTTTTTTACAAGCGACGAAAAGATCGAGAACTCGCATGATGGTGTATCGTTAAATTTGATCTATTTGCTTTGTTCACCGTACTCCATTGCTAAAACAAAAGTATTATAATTTTATATTTAATACATCTATCATATTAAAAAAAGACAGCAATGAAATTACCTGATAAACAGAATTTTCAAATAGATCACAAACTTTCTCCCAATCGTTTGGTGGCATTGCTTGGAATGGATTTTGACGCGCCTCTGTCGTAGTACTGAACTTCTGATAGTGTGCATGGCATCGACCTTTGTACCTCCGGAATGCATTCGACATCAGTTCCTCAATTGTTAGTCGATCCTCTCGTCGGCCAAAATTTAGTTCAAACTCATCCTTCAAAAAATTAGAAGCAATCAGTATAATTTCAAAAGTTATTTGAATAAAAATGTTCTCTTGAGTAACTTATTACTAGGCAACGATTTTTTATGTGATCTTTCACATCTTGGAAAACTTTAGCCCAGAAGGATGTAGCCATTGGTGCATACGTGCGAGTAAGTATACCAACATAAGAAGCAAGTCAAGCTGCTGAATCCCCAGAGCCACCGGTGTGATCATCAGATATATCAACTTTAATTGTACCTACTTTCCTTACTTTCTCTATGCCGACACCCCTCGTAATACCTCTAACTCGACGCTGATTTACAATAGTTATATATAAAAAAATTAAATCATATATTTTAATTAAAATAATCATATAATTTAAAAGATATGCAATGATAAAATACCTTGTTCTGGTTCTGGTAATATTGGCTCACTATTGTTGATAGGTGAATCACACGGAGAGTTAGTTGGTGGTGGGGATGGCTCACGTGTTCTTTTGTGTTTAGGAGGCATATCTGTTTGAAATTATAATAAGTTATTATTCAAACAAATGGAAGAATCTTTTTATAAGAATTATACCTACGCAAATATTTGTTTGAAAATCATTCGTTATCAGTTTTGTTGGACCAGTCGCTCTTATCATCAGTAGACACTTCAGTTGATTCATGTTCTTTCGACATGTCACCTTCAATTACTTCGGGTTGAACATCTTCTTTGCGCAATGGGACCATGTCATATTGGCTTAGATCAACAAATAGATTGATGCCTGATTTATTTTCTTGATATGCTTCTTTATGGTTTGGACTATCAACTTCTTCATGTGGTTTGTCTTGGAATATAATCATATACATTTCTTGGTGCAAACTTCTCGACTACCCGGCATGGATTTTTGAACTCCGGATCATCTAAATAAAAAACTTGATTTGCTTGGTTTGCAAGAACGAAAGGATCGTCCTCATACCATTTGCGAGAGGTATTGACACTTACAAAGTATTCATCTTTGCGCACTTCCAACTTAGGATTTGAGACATCCCACCAATTACATTTAAATAACCAGACCATATATCCCCCACATATTTTAATGCTATGATATCTTCCACAATTCCGTAAAAGTCGATATTATCATTCCCATGACTTCCTTCGACTACGACTCCACAATTTTGAGTTTTCCTATATTGTTCTCTGTCTACTGTGTGAAATCTATATCCACGCACCAAACATCCTGATTATTGGATAGCCCGCTTAGACGGACCACATGCCAAAGCATATACTTCTGGTGAGATTTCACCTGAATGTTCACTATATTTCGATGCAACCTACATAAATAAATTTTATTCTACTTATATCAATATCATATATAAATATCAATCCCATATACAAAATGTATAAAATTTAAAATAATTGTACATATTTATTTTTAGTAATACTGTATGTTCAAACCATGAGGCAAATTCTTCTTCATGCGTCTTTTCTACGTCAGTCACACCATTCGTCCGAAGTAGTTGTATATGTTCATTGCGTATGTTAATGTGAGCTATTAATTGGTATCAATATATATTATATTATTATAATACACTTAAAAATACTATTAAATTAGATGATTATAACTAACCTCAAATAATGTTCAATCTCTTCACAGTTATTCAAGACATACCAGCGAGCTCTTTCAAACTCTCGTCCACATAGGTCATAGCCCCCTTGTGCACCAATGGGACGTATTTTCTGGGAAAACACAGTAAATGCTGATGAAACTCCCATTTGTCCACCTTCATAATTTCGATCCGATCTTGTAAATCTAGTATCAACCCCAAAAAAATACATTGAACAAAATGTATGCCACTCGTTATGAATATATGACTCTACGATCGATCCTTTCGGACGAGCCTTATTGCCTATAGATTGCTTAAGTTTTCCCAAAAACCGTTCAATAGGATACATCCATCTATACTGAACAGGGCCAACAACTAAAGCCTCACGAGGTAGATGCACAGCCAAATGAATCATTACATCAAAGAATGAAGGCGGGTACAAACTCTCCAACTTGCACAATATCAATGCCATTGCAGCTTCTATTTTTATTAAGGCATCAACCTTCAACGTCCTACTACAAATACTCATAAAAAATCTTCCTAATTCTGTCAGAGCTGCACGAACATCTCGAGTAAGCTTTCCCTGCACACCAACTGGCAACATGAATCGCTGCAGAAATATATGGCAGTCATGACTTTTGAGACCAGTTATCTTCCAATCATTAGCTCAGACACATCTTGACATGTTTGAAGCATAACTATCGGGTAATTTGATTATCTTGAACCAGTCACAGAATTTCTTTTTCTCATCACTCGAATGTGTATACCATCCAAGGGGCATATAAGCTGACGACTCAGTATCTTGCAAATACAACTCCAATCTTATTCCCAACTCTTTCAAATCTTTACGAAAGTTGACTGTATCTTTTGTCTTCCCTTCTATTGATATCAGGATACCCAAAATATTCTCGCATATATTTTTTTCAATGTGCACAACGTCTAGATTGTGACGAAGTGTCAAGGTAGACCAATATGTCAACTAAAAAAAGTACTTTTTTTGGTTCAATTCAATTCCATTGCTTGTCTTTTCCTCTTTCGACATCTTGCATTTTTTTCAAATCTATTGTCTGGAACATCTTCCAATTGAGTGAGAATATCAATACCAAAATACTCTGGTGGTGATGACCTATGCTCAACCCTTCCATCAAACAATACTCTATTTGAACGCCATCTATGATCATGAGGTAGATATCGACGGTGTCCCATGAAACATAACTTCCGACCATTTGTTAACCATTGCGATTGTGTATCTTTGTTACAAACAGGACAAGCCATCTTTCCTTTCGTACTCCACCCAGACAAATTACCGTATCCCAGCAAATCATTGATTGTCCAAAGTTCTGCAGCATGCATCTTGAATTCTTCCGACATGGCCATATCATATGTATTGACACCCTACTCCCACAACTCTTTCAACTCTGCTATCATTGGCTGCAAATATACGTCTATTTCATTTCTTGGTGACCTTGGCTCTGGGATTAATAAAGTCATCATAAAATAGGGATCTTTCATACACTTCCATGGTGGCAAATTATAAGGCATTACTATGACAGGTCAAGTGCTATGAGAAGTGCTCATGTTGCCAAATGGATTAACGCCATCAGTTGCTAACCTAAGACGTACATTGCGAGGTTCTCTGGCAAACCATGGATACTCGTCATCAAATTTCTTCCATTGTAAAGAATCTGCAGGATGCGTGAGGAATTGATCATTTTGAACTCTTCCTGTGTGATGCCAAGTCATATATGTCGCAGTCATGCAGAAAGTAAGCAATCTCTGAAGTCGAGGAATAAGCGAAAAATGTCTTAGCACTTTATGGGGTACATTACGCTTATCTGATATCCATATTGACTCATGACACACCGGACATAAATCAAAGTCTGCATATTGTTTTCAGAAGAGAATACAATCATTTTTACATGCATGGATGATATTATAATCAAATCCTAAACCTCGCTTCAATTTCTTCGTTTCATAACAATTTCGCGGTACTACATTATCCTGTGGGAGAGCCTCTTTAAATAATTCAAGCAACATATCGATGGCCTTTGCAGAAATACGACAAATAGACTTAATATGGAGCAGACGAACAGTGAATGACAACTTGCTATGGCGGGTGCACCCTGGGTACAATTCTTGTTCTGCATCCTCCCATAGTAATCTAAATTTTCATTTCCCTCAAATGATTGTGCATATGTTCCTTCTCCATCCCTGGCACCAAATATGCCTATACCAAGATCCCCTAACATTTTAGTCATATCTTCTCCATTATCATTGCTATCATCAGAAACATCATCATTTATGTCGTCCATGCCAATCTCATTACATTCATCCATCTGATTGAGATTACTACCAAATCGAACTCCGTTAGGAAATGGTTTGTCGTGTAAAACCCAATGTGAATATTTTGGATCAAACCCATTTACGAATAAATGATCCTTCACAGTCATCATATTATATGAACTAAGGTTTTTGCACTTCTTACATGGGCATCTTATAAATTCTTGACTATCAACACTCCCAGAAGCAAATTCTAAGAAAGACTTTACCCCTTGTGCATATTGCTTATAATCTCGACTAAGTCTATCTCCCAATAACATCCAACTCTTATCCATCTATAAAAAATCCAATTCATTGGATAAGCACAATCAATAAACTATTATAATAAACGTGTCTGGGTACCGAATATTTTTAAGGTAGTTGGTCCTATCCCATTCGAGAGACTATCATCTATATCGCATATATACTCAGTCCAAAACTCATATGTTAGTAAAAATTTTGGCAGCATTTCCCTACAATTCTTCAAGTATGCCAGTCACGGTAAGTCATCGACCTTATTCATGGGCCGAGAAACTTACGAACTACATACTCGAAGAATGTAAGAAAATGCTAAACCAAAATTTTAATTGACTAGCACATGAGTTTTAACTGAATATATATGCCACATAGATGATATAATCCCAAACTGTCCACTTTGGACAATTTAAGAGTTGTACCCAAACATTCTTTACGAGAATATTTGGCCATAACTCTCGAACGGGTCTAAGGTTTAACTACATGTAAAATAATTAGAAAATTCAATACCTCAGTAATAAATATAACAATTATACATCATAAATACATTACAAGAATACATTACAAGTATACATGATGGGCCCTGCCATATATTTAAGTACTTATAATTCTTTACTTAAAGATTCCATCACGTTAATCATCTTAATTAGAATACTTAAATAATTCTGAAAATATAAGTTATAATTTTTTATAACTTATATTTTATAATTATAATTGAAGTATTAATCTATTAATTAGAGTACTTAAATAGAATTAATTATGCATTATAATTCTTTAATTAATTACAATAAGAATATTTAGAGTATTAATCATCTTAATTAGAGAGCTTAAATAATTCTGCATATTTAATTATAATTTTTTATAACTTATATTTTATAATTATAATTGAAGTATTAATCTATTAATTAGAGTACTTAAATAGAATTAATTATGCATTATAATTCTTTAATTAATTACAATAAGAATATTTAGAGTATTAATCATCTTAATTAGAGAGCTTAAATAATTCTGCATATTTAATTATAATTTATTATAACTTATATTTTATAATTATAATTGAAGTATTAATCTATTAATTAGAGTACTTAAATAGAATTAATTATACATCAATATTCTTTAATTAAGTACAATAAGAATATTTAGAGTATTAATTATCTTATTTAGATTACTTAAATATTTTCAATTAGAGTAGTTATAATTTTTTATAACTTATATTTTATGGTTTTTTTTAGTATTAATCTATTAAATATTTTCATTAATACATTAAACTTCTTTTATTAAATATCAAATAATTATATTTTAAGTTTTCGAATATTACAATACAGTATTTAAATATTTACAATTATACATTATAATTACATATTATAATTACTTTATAACTATCATCTAATTGATACTGTTCGAACAAACATTCAATATGTTTGAATAGAATAGAGCCATAATTTGATTCCGTTCGAACAAACATTCAATTCGAACGGTATTCAGAGTGTTCGAATGAGACAAAATCAGAAACTAGTCATGAACTGAATCGCAAAACACAATTTTCACATACATGATGGCATATTTCAATACAATACATTGGAAACTATATGATTATCCCTAAATATGATTATTAAATAACTTAGAAAACTATAAAAACTTACCTCCAATTTTTGCAATCCAATAAAAATATCAATCCACAATATCTATATATGCATAAAACACATTAAACAACTATTTTATCCCAACAAATAAATGCAAGAAATGAAATTGTACTTTTAAACGAAAAACGGAATGAAAAATAACAAAAATACCATTTACCTCTTCTCCTTCTTTCTTCTCTCTCAAGAATCTCTTCTCTCTCACTTCTTTGAAGCTCTCTCTCTCCACAACACTCTCTATCGGCCTCTGCTACACTCTATCTCCCTTTCTTAAACTTCAATCCGAGTAAAAATGAAGTTAAAGGATTGTGTTAATAATATGTGAATTTGCATTCGAACAGATTTTTTACAAGTTCGAACGCGAAAATAAAAAAACCGCAAATTTTTTCCACAATATTTTCCCGTTCAAATTAATAATATTTCAATTCGAACAAAAAAAAAAAGAATATTCTCTAGTATATACCGATAATTTGTCGCTAATTTTCCCTCCAAACAAAAAACTTCGTTCGAACAAAATTTATATCTATTCGAACAACTTAATATGCGTTCGAACAGATAATAATAGAAATATATAAATATACTTATTATATTATTATTAGTATATAATAAAATATAATACACGTTATAATACTAAGTGTCAGTAATAGCATAATACTAAGTTTCTTATCAATCTATAATATTATGTATTACTAATAGACTAATATTTTATTTAGTATCACTAATAGTGTTATACTTATAATTAGTATCACTATAAGTATAACACTAAGTATCACTATTAGTATAATACTATCTATTATAGCATAAATATTTGAAAACTAATAGTACTATAATACTTTCTAATATATTCTAAGTATTTGGTTTATTAATTACTAATACACAAACTAAATATATTAGATATATGTATTTTATTACAATATAATGCAATGCTTTACCTAAGACTATTTTATACTCAGCTAATGCATAATTTAAATATTAGTACTAATACTAGTATATATTGTTTTACCTCTTGTACTTATATATATCAAATTATTTTTGAATTATTACAATATCCATTCGAACAAATACCCTTTCAGTTCGAACTTATACCCTTTCTGTTCGAACGGATTTACGTTATTTAAGCCGCGATACAGTTTCTTCTCTGGCCATTCGTGCATCCTCTAATTTGAATAGACCGATTGAATCCTCCGCCGTTTGCATCCCCAACGCCGCCGCAAACTTCGACTAAGTGCTCAAATCCCCTACAACAAGAGGTATGGGTTAAATATTTAGAGTTTTAACCTTTTAAAATATAAGTTTTGGGGGGGTTCAGATTTTGAATCAATCCGACCCCATTTTGTTGTTTTGGGGTTAAATGACCCAAAAGTAATCGGTAGAAATGATGGGGTTTTACTCCTCAATCATTTCTATCGATTAAAATATTGGTACATTGAGTTGTTTGAATTTGTTGATTCGGGACTGAGTCCCGTTCGAATGAGCTTATATTCAGTTCGAATTAAAGTTATTTCAATTTGAATAGAATTTATACTGATTCGAATGGAAAAGATGTTCATTCGAATGGACTTATTGTGTTGTGAAAAAACGATGACAATGAATTGAAATAACACCGAATGAGAAAAACGATCACACACGCAATCACACACGACACAAGATGTACGTGGTTCGGCAAATTGCCTACGTCCATGGGAGCTGCAGAGGATTTTATTATTGAGGAATCACACTACAAGATGGGTCACAACACTGTTCATCCACAGTGTTTTCGTAGCTGCTCTGTTGCAGACAAAAGAGGCAAAAATCATATATATAGTTTAAACGGCGGAATCCCTAAAACGCATGTTCGCTCGAGCGGCGTGTCGAGCTGACGTCGAGCGAACTTCCCTTCCGCATCCCGCTCGAGCTCACTGTCGAGCTGACGTCGAGCGTTCGACTCTGCCTGATTTCGCTCGAGCGGCCAATGCCTCCGCTCGAGCGAACTCCATCTGCTCGAGCTCACTGTCGAGCTGACATCGAGCGTTCGACTCTGCCTGATTTCGCTCGAGCGGCCAATGACTCCGCTCGAGCGGTGTGGACCAGACTCCACAGTACTCAACAATTCTCCCACTTGGAGACTGGTACACTCGCTGTATCGCCGTCTTCCTCAAACATGATATCCTCCACCTCTGCAACTCACTGCTCCTGTCTTCATTCTAGAAGACCAACTGAAGTTGCACACAACTTCAGTTTCTCAAGCGTAACACCCTTTGTCAACATATCAGCAGGGTTCTTGCTTCCACATATCTTCTCAAGTAACAACTGTCCGTCATCTAACAATGACCGTATGAAGTGATACCTGATCTGAATGTGCTTGGTCCTGGAATGGAATGCTGGATTCTTGGCAAGGAATATGGCACTCTGACTGTCACTGTAGAGAGTGCCTTTCTGATTCTTCTTACCCAATTCTTCCAAGAAGCCTTGTAGCCATACCATCTCCTTTGCAGCCTCTGACACTGCAATATACTCAGCTTCTGTTGTAGACAAAGAAACTGTTTTCTGTAAATTAGAGCCCCATGACACTGCAGTACCACCAAGTGTATAAACAAAGCCCGTGGTACTCTTTCTGCTGTCAATATCTCCAGCTAAATCAGCATCAACATAACCCTGCACCTCCAAGCTCTCTCCAGAGAAACATAAACAGGTTTCTGAGGAACCCTTTAGGTACCTCAAAATCCACTTCACTGCTTCCCAATGTTGCTTTCCTGGGTTACTCATGTATCTACTCACAACTCCCACTGCATGGGCAATATCCGGTCTTGTGCAAACCATAGCATACATAAGTGAACCAATGGCTGAGGCATAAGGAACCTTACTCATGTAATCTCGTTCCTCCTCTGATTCTGGTGACTGATTCTTGCTGAGTCTGAAATGACTTCCCAAGGGTGTGCCAACTGGTTTGGCCTTGTCCATGTTGAACCTGCTGAGTACCTTTTTCACATACTCAGCCTGTGAGAGTCTCAACGTACCTCTGACTCTGTCTCTGACAATTCTCATGCCAAGGATTTGCTTTGCAGCTCCCAAATCCTTCATTGCAAAGTGCTCTGACATCTGCTTCTTCAGATTATTGATCTCATCAATACTAGCCCCTGCAATAAGCATGTCATCCACATACAACAGCAAAATAATGTAAGCTCTTCTTCAGTCTGCAAACTGAACCTTCCTTTCCCTGTACCACAAACCCCTCAGGCTGATGCATGTAGATGTCTTCTTCAAGGTCTCCATGAAGAAAAGCTGTCTTCACATCTAACTGCTCAAGAAATAGATCTTCAGTGGCAACCATAGCTAGTACCATCCTGATAGTTGTGATCTTTACCACAGGAGAAAAGATCTCAGAGTAGTCAATACCCTGCTTTTGTTGAAAGCCTTTTACAACAAGTCTAGCCTTGTACCTCTTACTGCCATCATGCTCAATTTTCACCCGGTACACCCACTTGTTGTGTAATGCCTTCTTCGCTGATGGAAGTTCTGTCAACTCCCATGTCTGATTCCCTAGCAAGGAATCCATCTCGTCTTTCATGGCCAGCTCCCACTTGCTAGAATTCTCATCTTGCAAGGTTTCTTCATAACTCTGCGGTTCTCCACCATCTGTCAACAGAATGTAATTCAAAGTAGGTGAGAAGCGCTGTGGGGGACGTATAGTCCTAACTGACCTGCGAACTGCAACTGTAGGAGTAGACGGTTCTGAAACTGCCTGCGGAATAATAGGAATGGGTGTACTGGACCCACTCTCCCCGTCACTCTCATCTCTACACTGCACTGTGACCTCTGGTAGGTCATCCAATCCTACAAACTCGGACTCCTGAGGAGCTACTGCAGGAACTGTACTCGACTTATCCTTGTACATCATTTTCTCATTGAAAATCACATTCCTGCTTCTTATGATTTTCCGACCCTGATCATCCCAGAAACGATAGCCAAATGCCTCGTCTCCATAGCCAATGAAATAGCATTTCTTTGACTTAGCCTCAAGCTTACTGCGAGCATCAGAATCAACAAGCACATAAGAAAGACAACCAAAGGTTTTAAGGTGAGAAAACTTCACCTCTTTCCCGCTCCAAACCTCCTCAGGCAATCCACAATCTAGTGGAACTGATGGCCCTCTGTTTATCAAATAAACGGCAGTGCTGACTGCATCTGTCCAGAAAGTAGGTGGTAGTCCAGTGTGCAACCTCATGCTTCTAGCACGCTCATTAATGGTCCTGTTCATACGCTCAGCAACTCCATTTTGCTGTGGTGTCCCAGGAATGGTCTTCTCCATTCTAATACCCTGAGCTGCACAGTACTCCTTGAACCCGCCATCAACATACTCACCACCATTGTCAGACCTCAAACACTTCAGTTTCAAGCCTGTCTCTGTCTCAACCATGGCTTTCCAAATTTTGAAAACATTAAATACTTCAGATTTATGTTTCAAAAAATAAATCCATACCTTTCTACTATGGTCATCAATGAACGTAACATAGTAGCGAGAACCTCCAAGAGATGCAACTGGAGAAGGACCCCACACATCTGTGTGCACAAGATCAAGTCTTCCTGTCTTTGGCGTCCTGCCACTTTTCAAGAAGCTGACCTTCTTTTGCTTCCCCATAACACAACTCTCACACATACCGAGATCAACTGTCTTCAGTTCTGGTAGCTTGCCTCTAGACAGAAGTTCCGTCATGCCCTTCTGACTCATATGGCCAAGCCTAAAATGCCACAAATCTGCTGTGCTCTCTGTAACGGTAGTAGCAATAGTGTCAATTAAACCAGTAGTCATATAAAGTGTACCAGTTTTCTTACCCCGAGCTAGTACCAATGCCCCTTTTGTGACCTTCCAGGTGCTATCTGAGAACACCACTGAATGACCACACTCATCAAGCTGCCCAACAGAAATGAGGTTCTTCTTCAACTCAGGAATGTGCATGACCTTTTGCAAGGTCCATTTGTTCTTGCCAGGGAGTGCAATGTCAATGTCTCCCATCCCCACTACGTTCAAGGCCTCACCATCAGCCAAATATACCTTCCCAAAATCACCTGCAACATAATTCCTCATTAGTTCCCGGTGGGAAGATGTATGGAAGGTAGCCCCTGAATCCAGTATCCAGTCATCAACTGGACTATGAACTGCAAGCAATAGTGCATCCTGTACTTCTTCAGTTACCACATTAGCACTATCATTCTCCGTCTTCTTGGGGTTTTTGCAGTTTTTCTTTATGTGGCCAGCTTTGCCACAGTTCCAGCAAGTTGCCTGCTGACCAGGCCTCGACTTGCTCTTGCCCCTATACTTTGATTTTGATCTTCCTCTGTTTGAATTCCTGTCATGTGATCTCCCTCGAGAGTCAACATTTAGGGCTGAACTCAAACCCGAGGTCTCGCCTGAATCTTTCCTGCGCACCTCCTCAGCCAAAATCAAATCACGAATATCATCATATTTCAGTTTATTTTTACCAGCAGAATTACTAACAGCCATTCTCATGGCTTCCCAACTATTTGGCAATGAAGCCAATAGTATCAGTGCACGTATCTCATCATCAAATTCAATTTCAACAGACGACAATTGATTTGTGATAGTATTAAAATCATTCAGATGTTGTGCAACAGACGTACTATCTGCCATTTTCAAATTGAATAACTTTTTCATCAGATGTACCTTGTTATTCGCTGACGGCTTTTCATACATACCTGACAAAGCCGCCATGAGATCCGCCGTCGTCTTCTCCTTGATGACGTTGTGTGCAACGGATCTCGACAGGGTTAGTCGAATAACCCCCAGAACCTGTCGATCCAACAGATTCCAACTAGCATCATCCATCTTTTCCGGTTGCTGCCCCAATAGTGGAAGATGAAGTTTCTTCCCATAGAGGTAGTCCTCTATCTGCATCCTCCAGTATCCAAAATCCGTGCCATCAAACTTCTCGATCCCCGATACCTTCAATTCATCTCCAGCCATCGTTTCTCCTCAGACCCGAACCTTGGCTCTTGATACCAATTGTTGTGAAAAAACGATGACAATGAATTGAAATAACACCGAATGAGAAAAACGATCACACACGACACAAGATGTACGTGGTTCGGCAAATTGCCTACGTCCACGGGAGCTGCAGAGGATTTTATTATTGAGGAATCACACTACAAGATGGGTCACAACACTGTTCATCCACAGTGTTTTTGTAGCTGCTCTGTTGCAGACAAAAGAGGCAAAAATCATATATATAGTTCAAACGGCAGAATCCCTAAAACGCATGTTCGCTCGAGCGGCGTGTCGAGCGCGCGTCGAGCGAAGTTCCCTTCCGCATCCCGCTCGAGCTCACTGTCGAGCTGACGTCGAGCATTCGACTCTGCCTGATTTCGCTCGAGCGGCCAATGACTCCGCTCGAGCGGTGTGGACCAGACTCCACAGTACTCAACATTATTGCTCATTTGAATTAATGTTTTATGAGCTCATTCGAATTACTTTTATGGTCATTCGAATGACGTTAAATTCCATTCGAATGGACTTTTACTTCATTCAAATGAAAATTGAGACCATTCGAATTGAATTTTAATCATTCGAACTAAACATGCTATTTGGCAGCCCGAATTCGAAAGGCTTTTAATCCATTCGAATAAAGACTTGCCAAACACTACAAGACAACATCATCGGTAGACAATATTCACTTTAGTTAAATTACATAATTATTTTTTATATCAACAGTATTCTAATGGCAAGCAGCAGCGGAAGAAAATGTTCTCGACCCCAAACAGGCCAAAGTAGCGAAGCAGCTCCTTCTCAGCTTGTCGTGCGGCCTATACTTGTTGAGCGGGAGATCATTCTGGATGACTTCCGTGATCTCATTTGGGAGGGATGGAGCATACATGACATCATCATCGATTGTGGATGGACCCCCATCTGTCGGCAGAGGGGCGCAGCATATCCTGAGATGGTCGGTGAGTTTTACTGTGCCATGGTAGGGCAGTCTGGTAATGCTCTGTGCTACAACTTAGTAGTCCGGAAAGTGAGTATTATCTTCTCTCCCCTCATTATTGCTGAGTTTCTTGATCTGCGGCGGGAGCCCGGTGCATATCCTACAGCACCATCACCAAAGACAGCAGCGACTGCACCATCTGGAGAGGACACACCAGTCGCATCCTCATCGCCAGCATCGAATGTACAGCCCGCAGAGCTAGATATCAACTCAGATGACAGTGAGAGCCGCGTTGAGGTACCTGATGATGGTCTCACAGACGATCAGGTTCGTGGCATTGTGCGAGAGCCTTCAGCTCCTCCATATGATGGCAGTAAAGTGATCCGAGAGGCCAATTGTATAACATTTTTTAGAATACTTAATCTGATTATCGGATATAATATTGATCCAAAAAAACACAAGACTGATTTCGGGATCGAGCGGGTCAGATTTTTGTTACGGTTAGCACGGGGGGAGCCGATTGATCTGGCATTATATTTCTTCCTCCGCATTCGATAAGAGTCACGCTTTCTGGTAGAGGTAGTCTACCATTTGCACTGCTGATATCTAACCTCCTACTCCAATCGGGGGTTCAAGTGACTTCGACTGAGCGGAGGACACCACAGATGGTGCCCGTTAATAGCATCACATTCATCAAGAGCAAGGGTCACTTGTCGAGAACTCATGCAGTATAGGATCAGGATCAGCCTCCACTGTGACGCCCCCAAAATCCCCACGCCCGAACACGGGGAATTCGAGACGTCCGGATGGTGACAACCCGGATCACCATCCTATCGACGGGTGCCAAGTGTGTGCAAAGGCAACAAATGTGCACAAGAAAAACGCAGCGGATAACGAAAGTCATATAACTAAGTACCAGAATTTTTCTTAACATAATACAAGCTATTTAAAATGTACATAGATAAAATATTACAAAACACAAATACAGTTTTAAACAAATAAAAAGATAACATCTGCAACCCGGCGGAGCCGCATCCTCGGGCTCAGCCTCCTCCTCTTCATCCTCTAACTCTGCACCAAAAGCTACGGAACCACGAATGGTACCGCAGGTAAGTAAAATCCAAACACTACCAGATAAAAACACATATAACTCAAACAAGATGCATGAATCATGCCCAATGCACAAAGCCCATAAAACACAGTTTTCCACACACTCCAAAAAAAACCCATTTGGCCCAAAAACACATCCTTTCCGAAAAACACGCCAAAGGTCACATTTGGCCCAATATCTCGCCGGAAGTCCATCCGGCCCAATATCTCGCCAGAAGTCCATCTGGCCCACGCCAAAAGTCCCATTTGGCCTCACAAACCATTATCCAATTTTTAACCGTATGCACCATGACCTCCCCTAGGGGTCATCCGCACACCCTGGCTCCAGTGTCACACTGCAGAGTACCACCACGCATGTGACACCTAACAAGCGATGCCCAGTTCCGCGCCCCGCGCGTGCGTAGCCAAGCATCCTCTAACCCTCGCCAGCAAAGGGCCACGGAGTCGGTGAGTAGGGCGATGCCCGGTTCCGCGCCCGGCGCGTTCGTAGCCAAGCATCCCCTAGCCCCGCTCCCGTCATCTCTCTCGACAACTCAGGGGACATCACTCAGTTTATTCCGCTCCCGAGTGACCAGAGGAGCTCCACCGAGATAATAACCCATCCCGGCTTGGGCTCGTGATACACACGCACCCGTAAAACCACTCACGCCAATACACAGGCTTTTCACACAAATCCCACAAACACATGTGCATGCACCATGAAATGCCATATCAATGCATAATAAAATAATCCAACAACATAAATCAATAAAACAGACAACTCCGTCCTCCATCCATCCGACCCCCGAAACTCCTCGGACTCAGTCCGGAATCAACAACCAACAACAAATATTTATTGAATGAGCAATATATATTTAAATCTGTAAATAGGGTTTGGAAAATACTTACAGCGCTATACGGTATTTTTAGAAAGCTCGCGGCGTTGCAAACGGCGGAGGAAAAGCAACGTAACAGTGTAATTTACACTGTGTCCGTGGGTAATAAATTACCCATTTTTGAACGGGGACAAACCAGGGCTTAGGATTGATAGGGAATGGTTTAGGGATGATTGTGAAGCTATTGGAAGTGGTGGTTGGCCGTGGGTGGCGGCGAAAACGCCGGAAATAGGCCGGAAAACTCAAATCGGAAAGCAAGCTCGTAGGAGCTGTTCCGGTGGTCGTTGGAGGCCGGAAATAGGTGGGTTAGGACGGCAAGGAGTCGGTGATGAAGTGGTGAAGAAATGGTGGCCGGAGGTGGAGAGACGGCGGCGGATCGGAGTAAAATCCGTGGGGAAAGAAATGGCTCTTCCGGCCAAACGGCCGGCCGGATGGGGGAGATATTTGGTGGGAAGGTGCGCCGGAGGGAGGGGGTTCGAACGAGACCGGCGGCGAGCCAAACGGTGGCCGGACGGCGGCGGTCTGGGCAGAAAACAGTTCCGGCGACAGGGGCAAAAACAGAGCAGGTGCAGCCACTTCCGGCGGCTCTCGAAAGCAAACGGCTGGTCCGATGGCTCTGAAAATTGGTGGGGATGATCTATGGTGGAAGGGGAAGAGAATGGTGGTGACGGTGCATCAAACGGTGGCCGGACGGCGGAGAACCGGCCGGTCAAAGGGGCAGCGACGGGATGGAGAGAAAAAGGGGCTGCTGCGTACGCGGGAGAGGAGGAAGAAGAAAGAAGAAGAAAAAAAAAAAAGAAAAAGAAAGAAAAAGAAGGAAAAGGAAAAAGAAAAAGGAAAAAGAGAAAAGAAAAAGAAAAGATGAGGGAAAAGAAATGAGGTCCAGTCCTCACTCCGGAAACCAAAACTGATCCGCCGAAAACGATTTTAAAAACCGTAAAACGACTAAATAAAATAAACACATCAAATAAATTAAAAACCAATTTAAAACACATTAATTCAAAATAAATAAACTAATATATTAATTAAATTAAAAACAACCCTTCAGTGAAAATACACGTAAAAGCGGGTCATCACATCCACCTACTGATCCAGCTTCTATTGCTGCTACCCTTATTGACAGACAGCCTGCTGGGGCTACTTCGGACGAGGTACGAGTTATATTGGCAAAGCATCGCCAAATTATATTCAGGGACTTCATTCAGCCTATTATGGATAGGCTTCAGGACGTGGAATGACGCTTACAAACCTTACAGGAGGATTTTGATTTACTTAATAAATAGATATTGTTAGTTATTATTTTACTTTTTTTATGTTGTATAGAACGTTTAACTCTTTTTGGGATGTGATTAATGTATGATTTTTATTTTTAATGCTTGCTAGCCTCTTTATTTTTAATTATATTTTCTTCTCATTATACTTAATGTTCACAATAATTGAAAAAATGACACTATCTTTAAGTAATATTTATTTAACTAAAATATTTTAAAATAATTACATAAAATTAATTTATGAATTTGTAAATATTTTAATTCATTGTAAATCATAATATATAATATATAGAAATTTTTATTTAATTTGAAAATGATAAAAAATTAATAGAAAAAATATGTATTATCACAATTTTAACAATATAAATTTTCAATTAAATAATACCGTTCGAACGAATTATTACTAATTCGAATAGATTAATTTTATGTTCGAATTAAATTTTATTAGCTCGAACAGTTTCGATTTTTTGAGACTATCTAATTCGTCCCAGAATCTCCGGTTCGAACTAATATAAGGTTCTCCCTATTTTGAGACGAAATTTAAATTTCATTTCTGAAAAGTATCTTTAGGGACCTAACAAATTTCGTCCCTAAAAAGAAAATTTCTTGTAGTGATAACAGCAAAAATGACACGAGACAGCTGTATTTGAACTCATCCTCAACCGTGATGGCCGGCGTGATCCTAGAGAGACCCTAAACAAAAATCCATACAGAAATGTTACACACAAATTTAAACTTTGCAAGCCTTGCAGTCTTACTTATAAAAATAATAGAATTATATATATATATATATATATATATATATATTTAATAATGAATTCACTTTTTTTAAAAGTACTATATGGTATTTGTCACATTTGGTTGCCTAACCCAGATGGAAAATTCACTACTAAGAGTGCTTGGGACGTGGTTCGATTAAAAATGCCTAAAATTTTGTGGGCTGAATGGGTATGACATCCTTGTCTTCCTAAATTCATAGCAGTTTCTATGTGGAAGGGTCTTAATAATGCCTTGAGTGTGGATGATCGAATTAGAAAGGTTGGGCTCCCTATTGTCTCAAGATGCAATTGCTGTGTATAGGGTGCTTATGAGGATTTGAGTCATGTCCTTGCTGAAGGGGGGTTTGCAAGACTTATATGGAGGAAATGTGCTTCACAGGTTGGCATGTCGATGAGAGAAGGAGGGTCATAGCGTGAAATCATCGAAGGCTGGTTTAATAGAGCAAAAAATTCGATCAAAATGGGAAATTTGATGGGCTTATTACCTTCTATTATTACCTGGAGATTGTGGATGAGGAGATGTAAGGCATGAATGGATGGGATAGAAGAATCCGTGGAAAAGGTGTGATGTATAAAATACTGGGTGGCAAAGATAGGTGAAAAACTAAAGGCCAAAAATATATCGACTCGAAGAGATGAAATGATTCTTAAAGAACTGGGTATTCCTTCTCAAGCGGGTAACCAGAAGTAGCTGCAGATTGTTCGATGGTGTCCTCCACTGGCAGGTAGATATAAAATAAATTCGGATGGCAGTAGTGGAGGCAATCCAGGAGCAGCGGGTGCAGGAGGAGTGATTCAAGACTCAAAAGGGAATCTGGTGACAGCTTTTTCAATTTTTCTAGGACATGGAAATAGTTCCTTTGCTGAGTTTATGGCTGCTTTCCATGAATTAAAAATAGCTAAAGGTATGGATTTGACTCTTATTGATCTTGAGCTTGACTCTGCTATTGTTGTAAATTGGTTGAGAAAATCAGAGCTTGGCCTCTGATACATTGAAGATTATTGGGAGGAGTTGAAAATGATTATGGCTGGTATGAGTATACGCATATCCCATGTATTTAGAGAAAAAAGTGCAGCAGCAAATATGTTAGCAAGGCTGGCTTCAGAGGGCTGCACGGCTTCTTGGAATGTTTACAAAGACCTGCCTTGGAGGCTTCGGGGCCTTTTAAAAATAGATAAGATGGGTCTTCCGTATATCCGTTATGGTTAATGTCTTAGGGACTTCTCTCTCTTCTTGTACTGGGTAGGGGGCAGGGGCTTTTGTTTGGGATGGCCTTGGTTGGCTTTTGTTTGGAATGATGTTGACGGCTTTAGCAAGTGGTTGTTGTAACAGTTTTCTCCTACCATAAAGGGGTTTTTCTTGCAATAAATTAACTACGGAGTTCTGTTCTCCGGTTTTATAAAAAAAAAAATATATATGGTATTTGTCAATTTGGTACTTTTCTTTTAATAAGAGGGACAATAAATCCCGAAACCTGTCTAAGCAAAAACCATATATTCTAATAAATTAATACATACAATAATTGTTTCATACTAAAGTGAGGAAATCATTCTTTATCAAACACATATATGCTATATAAGTGTTTTGATAATCGAAAAACTAAATAAAAAGAAGCAATATATATACAAGCAATTACTAAATATGTTCATCTACATTTTAACACAATTTCAAGGAGGCTATTGTTTTTTGTTAAACCGGTTTGTATCAAATAAAGAATTTGTCTTCACAAGTAATTCTAAAATTTGTTAAACCGTACCGGTTCAGTAGAAATATTTGTCCCATGTCCCAGATGGCAAATAAACCATAGAACTCCACCTTCTTCTAATCATATCAACTCTTGAGCTTCTAATCATATCAACTTTCCAAACTCCCAAACTCAAAGTCTCATTCCCATAAAATAAGATTATAATATACGTCAGACTATAAATACTGAATTGATTAACTTAAAATTATTTGATTGAAAAGATAGTCAATTATATTAGAAAGGAAATAGTACTTCATACCTGAAAAAGAATTATAAAAGACTATATTATAAATTAGTTGTTAAATTGTAAAATTCTTTTTAGTATAAAGTAAATATGATATATTTTAATAAATATATCAGTTTATAAAATAATTATATATATGTATTTATATAAACGTCTTTCCACTTCACTTGGCAGTAAAGAAATATAATTAATAATATTAAATAATTAATATTTTTCCTTTTTCATAAATATCAAACCATGTCACTTCACTAGTTGTCCATTAATATATTATTTTTACTCCTAATACCTTAATCATAGTTTAAAAAAAAAAAACCTTAAAATAATTAGTATTTTATTGTGTGATTTTGTAAAATATGTACATTTATTCACTACAAGAAAAACAGACAATTGCAACCACTTTATAGCAACGAAAAGAGTATTAGCAACCAAAATTGTATCTAGCTATTCTAAATAGTAGTGTTAATATGTAACACGACCCGTGAACTTAATATGAATACGACATGAAATTAGCTGGTTTGAATTTAATGTTAACGGGCTTTGGTCAAAATAGGTTGACTCGTTAAGACACGATAAATTAAAAAGCGAGTCAACCTACTTAACATGTAATCAACCCATTTAGATTTTATTTCAAAATTATAATTTTATTATTGTTAAGTTATAACATTAGTATTTCTTAGTATGCTTACATTTTTATTGTAATTTTAGACCTATACTCATATTTATTATTGTATAGTTTGTAATATTGGTTTTATTATATGTTAAAATTTGAAAAATATTAATATATATTTTTTAAGATATTGTGGCTACTAATAAATATGAATTTTAATTTTTATGTGAAATTATGTTAATCAAGTGAAATGAGTGCGTGTTAGTTCAACCCATTTATATAAAATAAATTTAAATAGATATGTTCTATTAATTTATTTCTGATTAATTATTAAAAGGGTTAAAACGGATGACATGGCACAACCTGTTTTCTAAATGGTTTGGATTAGGATTTAAAAGTTTGATACTTTTAGCTTAACGGGTCGGGTTTGAATTAACCTATATAATCAAATGTTCATAACTCGACACGATGACCCGACAACAAGAATTGCCATCCATAATTCTAGATTAACAATCATTTGTTAAAAGGAGATATTGCAATTACAACTAATTCAAAGTTATTTTACAATTTTATTGTAAAATAATATTTTTAAAACTTAAATTTTAAATTTTAAAAATAAAAGTAAAAATGTTTTGAAAAATAGAAAATTATAGTATGACTACTAAATATGTCTACCAAATGTGCCTATTTTTATTTTTTTAATAGTTAAGAAATGACTATTAGTGATTTATATATTTTTTATTTTTTTTCTTAATGGTTCATATGTTTAAAAAAAATGAGAATTTAATAAAAAATCTATTATTTTTACTAATGTGTTTATTTGATAGGCATATTTAATAGTCGTCCTAGCATTGCCCTTAAAAAATTTTAAAAATTAATATTTAAATAGTTATATAAAAGTGCTTATGTAATAGTAATATTTATAATATTTGTTGCACACAGGCGTATCGAAGGATTGAACGACGTACAGTATTTGGCATGTTTCACAATCAATGACAACCAGTCTCATTTAATTTGGGTAGAGAATGTCCCTAGAATGAAAACACCCTGAAAACCACATTCATCAAAACATTTGAAATTTGATAGGTGAATTATAAATATCGTTAATGTGAGACAACCCGTGTGAATCCAACGAAAAAGATAAGCGAATATATCATCATGACTTTATTTCATTTTTATAAAAAGGAAATGTTGTAAATATGTGATGTAGCAAGGTTGTGTGAGAGATAACCTTACATCAGAATCGATGAGATGCCTTTATCAAAGAGAAAAAGACTACAAAAGTAGAAGAGAGACTTTACGTTTATGACAGCTACCATTAATATATATGGAAGCCAGCAGGTGTTATTACATATCATATAAATATATGAAAAATAAAATTATTATTCGAATTTGAGAACCTAGAGAGAGATAAATAAATAAAATGTATTTTTTATTACTCATTTAATTTTATCCGAAATAATTTTGCGTATAACAACAAATTAATATTATAAGATACATTTTATTTATTTATCACTCTTTAATTTAATATCCTAAATTATATAGGAACTTGAAATTAAGCTAGTACTTGATTGGCAGGCAAAAGTCCATAATAAATATGATAAATGTTTTTATTTTCCCAATCATTGAAAATGATAGCAGCAAATGATATGGAGAGAGTTGTATTTGAACCGATCACCACTCATTGGGAATATCGGGTGATCCCTAAGAGGCCATAAACAGAAGTCATGCTCGTATACTTTGTAATATTTGTACATCACAACGGTAGGGATATTTTTCATGTCTGTAATCCCTGTAGATACTGTCTATTTTTTTCCCCCTTTTATCACTACTTGCCTTTAATAATACTTTATGTAATAAAAATCACTGCAGCAACTGATCATCTGTCATTCTCCCACTTTAAAGACTTTACTAAACTCAATGAAATGCAACTTCATCTTAGTTTTAACTATTTTTTACCAGCAATTAATTGTTGAAATAACTGTTTTAAGAGAGATACATCCATGCTTACGAGAGAAAGGTATTTACTATCATAAGTCATCGGGCCCCTCGGTTTCAATAACGCCCGTACATGATTCTTTACTCTTCTTGACTTAAACAACTTGCGACTCAACCTAAGCTCTTGGATGATAGATCAAGTATCATAAGTCCAACCTCGAGTTTTCCACTAAAGGATTTCATTAGAGACCAGGTGTCGATTATCCAGACACTTTCAACCCTATTGTAAAACCAACAATAGTTCATGTTGTCCTCAACCTTGCTATATCTCAGGGTTGGTTCTTACTCCAACTTGATATCAACAACGCATTTCTCCAAGACCACCTCTTCAAGATTGTCCACATACAACAACTACCAGGTTTTGTATATCAAGATCATTCATCTTATGTCTGCAAACTTCAAAAAGCAATCTATGGTTTCAAACAAGCACCTAAAGCATGGTATCATGAACTTTTCACTTTCCTTCTTCACTCTGGCTTCAAGAATTCACATGTAGATACCTCCCTTTTTGTTCTCACCACTGTTGGACAGAGTATGTATATCCTTGTATATGTGGATGACTTAATAATCATTGGTGACAACACTAAGATGATTGACTCATTTGTTGATGTTCTTGCTCATCGGTTTTCAATTAAAGATCTTGGACAACTATCATATTTTCTAGCTTGAACTCATATGACTAATGCCAAACCCGTGCTCACTACCATTCCAACTAGCCCACCTTATTAGAATCGGGCTCTGCTTTGTTTGATCCCATTGAGTACAGAACAGTTGTTGGCAGCTTTCAATATCTCTTTATTACAAGACCAGACCTTGCATTTGCGGTTAACAAGCTCCCTCAATACATGCATACTCCAACAACCGACCATTGGAGCTTTGTTAAACGTCTCTTACTCTATCTGTGTGGAACTATTAATGAAAGCCTCCAAATACATCGCCAGTCCCCATTGAATCTACAAGCTTATTCAGACACAGATTGGGCAGGTAACAAGGATGATTTTTCATCTACTAGTACTTTTATTATCTACCTTGGTCGCAATCAAGAAGCTGAATACAGGTCAGTAGCTAATGCAACAGCAGAGCTCAATTGGCTTTGCTATCACCTAACTGATCTTGGTGTTCAACTACCTTGATATCCAGTCTTATACTGTGACAATGTTGGTGCTACCCAACTCTACTCCAATCCCATGTTTCACTCCAGAATGAAACATGTTGCCATCGATTATCACTTCATCAGGGACCAAGTACAAAACGGTGTCCTTCGTGTTGCTCATGTATCCTCAGCAAATCAACTTGCAGATGCACTCACCAAGCCTCTTCATCGTGTCCGTTTTCTTGATCTCAAATCCAAGATTGGACTTCTATCTCAAGCTCCATCTTAAGGGGGCATATCATAAGTCGTCGGATAGTAACAAAATAGTTGTACAAATTGTAACATCCCTTAGTTTCTCTATTTTGAATTCATTCAAAACAGTCATTCCTTAGAATTAGGAAGCAGTTTCAAACTGCTCTATATTTTAGAATTTCAAACAAATGTTTATTATCCCATATGTGTATTTAACAGCTGCAAAATGTATATGGAAAGTAAAATTGATTTTCTCAATATGATATTTACCAGCAACATTTAAGCCTAATTTAGATGGGGAATTAAGATAATTTATGAATAGTAATAAAATATTTGAGTTGAGATGAAATGAATTAGAAATTATTTGTGTTAAAATATTTTATAGAGTTTTAGAAAAAGAGAGAGAAAGTATGCCTTATAGTAACTATAGTGTGACATGGTAAACAGAACTTTAAAAGGGTTTTCCTCTATATATATATTATTCCTATTAAATTAATTAAATTATTCTACCATACTTGTTAAGGAAAAAATAAAAAGGAAAAAAATAAAATAAATGTGATATGTATGGATGATAAGTAAAATTATTCCAGCTTGAAGCTGTATCATGATTAAAACAAGATAGAAATTATGGTTCTCTAATGAAAATATGAGACACTATATATAATATACAGAATTGATTAAATTTAAATTATTTGATTGAAAAAATAGTCAACTATATTAAAGAGAAAATACTTGAGATATGAAAAAGAATTATAACATATTATATTATAAATTAGTTTGATGTAATATATTAAATTATAAAAATTTTTAATATAAGATATATCTTATTATATATTTTTATAAACCTACCACTTCACTTTACGATTAAGAATTAGTTGTAGTGGTAGTATCTTCTTTTAACATATGATTGTTCATCTAGAATAGCTAGGTACGATAAATGCACATGTTATAACTAAAATAATTTTTTAAAAATTAAATGTTAAAAATAAAAGTAAAAATGTTTAAAAAATAACATTTTATTAAATAGTTATATAAAAGTTAATAGTTATATAATTGTTATATAACATTTTGGATTAGTTAGATATTTTAAGGTATTATGGTGACGGGTTGATCTTTTAAATACTGGTTACAGTTCGAACCGAACATTCTATAATAAGGATGGGTTCTTCTGGTTATGCTCGGAAAGCGTATGCTGATGCTACTACTCACTTCTCTCTTCTTCTTTTATTTTATTTTATTTAAAATAAAATAAAAACTCTTAAGCTTGTTTCAGCATTAATGGACATAACCTACTCACTGAGATCGTACACAATCTCATTTATTTTGCGAAGATCAGGACGTCATTAGAGTGACATCACCCTGGAAACCTCATTTATGATCGATCAGTACACTGTACATTGAGGCCCCCCAACCATCAAATTGTGTGGCTTATACCCTCCTATAAATCAAATCGTCTCAACCTCCGTATTAAATATGATCTTTATTTTCCCAACTGTACGTGATCCAAGAGAGGCCATAAACAAAAGGTCCGTGTACGTATATTACAATTTTTTAAACTTATATATAAAATATAATAAATAATTTAATTTTTTTAAATTTTAAAATAAAAATAATATTTTATACAACTTTTAACATCTTATCTCAATTTAACATCTTATCTCAATTTAAGACATGGGATTATACACAAAATCTTTATCTAATATCATTTTATCTCATCTCATCTTATTCTTAAACGTAATTCAAATATAAAATTTTCAAATTAATTTTTATAATATTTTTAAACTAATCATTATAATTTTTTCTAATTTTTAAATAAAAAATAAAAAATAAAAATCAAACATTTTCAAATCTAAGAAAATAATTTATTATTATTATTATTATATTTTAATTTTATAACATTTTTTATTCTACTTTTTCTCTCTTATTTTCTAAAATTTAAAAAATACTTCATTCAAATTATCTCATTATTATTAAAAAATTATCTTTCTATTCAAAATTTTCATCACATCATTCAATGCAAACCTGCCTTTTAGCTTTGATTTTATTACTCCTCTGCTCAGTACACACCATTTTAAAGACTCGTGGCATCAAATTTAATACATTTATACCAACGCATTAATGCATGGCCGACCATACCGGTATGCATCAATGGACCATACTGAAGAATTCGCTGTATATATAATTGCTTGTTTACACCATTAACGTCAGCCTATATATATACGAGAGAAGAAGGGAACGAAGGATACATAATCAGCAAGGTAATAAAAGATAGGATACGTTGGTTGAGTAGGAGCTGTGAGACTTCTGGTATGTAATACGTACTTACTTTCAAGCATTATATAGTGACGGATTGATCTTTTAAATATTAGTTATAGTTCGAACCGATCATTCTATAATAAAAAAGGGTTCTTCTGGTTATGCTCGGAAAGGGTTTGTATCACAATTTTTGGTACCGTACCGTACCGGCCGGTACGGCCGGTACATTCCGTACCGGTCACCAGGCCGGTACAAGTAAGGTACATGTTTCGTACCGGCTGAAATACCGGCCGTACCGGCTGGTACCGACCGTACCGGCCTGTATTTCGGCCTGTACCGGCCTGCGTACCGGCCTGTACCGGCCGGTATTTCGGCCTTCATGTTTTTTTTTTTTTTTCATTTTTTTAAGTTATAATCTTATTTTTTTACCCCAATTCATATTAGACTATTTATAATTTATATATACATATTTATTTATATATAATTTATTCATATATAAATTATTATTTTGAAATATAATTTATATATATATTTATATATATAATTTATTTATATATCGACTATCCCGAAACGGTACACGAAACGGTACCGGTATCGAAATATTTCATTCCAATGCCTTGACCGGTACGCCATCCGGTACGGTATTCAAAACATTGTTCGTATGCTGATGCTACTACTCACCTCTCTCTTCTTCTTCTTCTTTTTTTATTTTATTTTTATTTTTATTTTTTTTATTTAAAATAAAATTAAAAAAAAAAAAAAAAACTGCTAAGCTTTATTCAGCATTAATGGACATAAACTACTCACTCACTACAACAAAAATAGGTTTTAGTGACAGATGAAACTGTCACAAGAAATGGAAAAAACGTCACGAAATATATTTGGTGACGGTTTTAGACCGTCACCACCACTGTCACGTAATGTGCGTCACGGATTACATTTGGTGACAGTTTACTGTACAAGCGTCACTAAAAATATTTTTAGTGACGGTTGGGGATGTGCCGTTTGAAGTAACGTTCGAACGTATTATTTTCTGTGACGGTTAGAATCTGTCACAGAATATAACGTTCGAACTTAAAATTACACGTTCGAACGTAAAAAAGACGAGCTGACATCCGAACGATAAAAGGTAACGTTTGTTGATTATAGTTCGGACGTATAATGTAAACGTTCGAACGTTTATACGTGCGAACGTTACGTTCGAATCTCGATTCCAACGAAAATGAAATAATGTCCGAACGTTTGTATCATGACGTTCGGACGTTAATTCGAATGTTAAGAGAGTAGTGTTCGAACGTAAAATGTACGTTCGGATGTTTGGAACGTTAAACTTTTTTTACATTCGAACGTTTTTTTTAAACGTTCGAACGTTTTGTTACTATTTTGTATGGTTACGTTCGAACGTATTTTCGAACGTTTAATACTGTTGAAACGTATTTTATTTACATTCGAACGTACATATCAGAAATGCTAAACTCATCCACTTAATAAACAAACCAATTGTTTCATATTACAGTACATATTTCACAACCAATATTGTTTGAAACTGTTTTCAAATTAGATGTTAAAAACGTAATACAGAAATAAAATTCATTTCTTTTTCTTTCCTCGCCCAGCACGATTCTGTTGCAATGACATAACACGCTCCATTTGCAGCATCATCTCCCGCTGCACTTGCTGTTGGACCTCACTACGGATTCTTTCCTCCTGGTCTCTTTGTTGGTCCTGCAAACGCGTCTCTAAATGAGACTGTCGCTCTAAGAGGGACTCCAACTCTTGCTGTCTAGACCTCATATACTCATTCTCGCGTCGTGCAGCTTCTAAATCTTTGGTAAGATTATTAATTTGTGATGTCGATGAGGTTGAGGAAGATGAACCGGAATGCTTGAAAGATCGTCCCAAACCTCTTGCCATACTAGAGTTGGGCCCAAGCACCTGTGAAAAAATGTCCAAATCACTAGGAGAGGAATCCCCAGAAACTGACTGCATCTCCATCATTTTCCCCTGCAGTTTGAAAGATCAAAACACACAATAAGTAACATATTAAAAGAAATACAAATAAAAAATAATTTAATCACATGTTACATAATATAATTCAACAAAAGGAATACCGCTTACATAATTAATTGCAGCTGCAGGATCCATCCACTCACTATGCTCATTAGTGTGAGCAGCAGCATAGACATGAATGAGGGAAAAGTTTTCAGGATCATCACGTTTCTAAGAAAACGACATCATTAGCAATTTGAAAAAGACAGTATTAGTACTTATATAAAAGAATAATAAGAAAAAATATGAATTATTGTGTTTATTAATTACCATTTTTTCAGCAAGACGATGGAATGATCTTGAACCAGCACGATGGTGAATAGTCAGAGCAGATCTATTATTTGCATTTGTAGAACTTAAGTGCTACAAAAATAATTCTCACCGTTAATTGTAATATATGTACATACATATAATATAAACAACAAATATAAATGTAAATAATTATAGAAAATAAATCTAGAATACCTGATATTCTGGAGAGGCAAAAAGATCACAACACTTTATCCAGTCGTCTAATTTCATCTGCTGGAAAGGGGACTGTGCAGCCTCTTCAAACGTCTCAAATTTCTTGAAATGGTCGTGACATCGTCCCTTGTGACGTCGGAATAGTGTAGCCATTAACTCATTCACAGTTCTCAAATCCTCGCTACGACCAAAGTCGAGGTCAAATTCATCCTAATTATAAATTAATTACGTTAAAAATAAAATAAACTAATGTAGGTGAAAAAAATGATATAATAAGTAAACTCACCAGCACACGACTTCGAATGTGTTCCTTAATCTCATTCGGCACATCTCTCCAGGAGCGCACATAAAATGGAGCGTAAGCTCGAATTACTGTGCCAATATAGGAGGAAAGCGCTGCTGCACTATCATTCACTCCTCCAGTGGAATTATCAGGAATTGTGATTTTCAGTTTACCATGCCTTCGATTTTTCTCAAGTGAGATGCCGCGTGTATAGCCACGACCACGACGAGCCAATTGTTCATCAACTAATAGATAATAGTATAATTTTGAAGGTTATATATATTATTTATTGAAACAAACATCTTGATTATATATAGTATTAACGTAAACATTCCTTACCGGTAGGTGTCGATTGTGCATCGTTCTCTGTAATGTTAACTTCATCTTCGGGAACGGACTCCTCAGGTGGGGAGTCCTCAATGGGTTCAGGACTTGGACTCGGTGGAGGAGGCACATTTCTCCTTTGTCTTTTTGGCGGCATACTTGGAAATGATTATATATAACAAAAAAATATTATTAGAATAAATTTATATTTATTATAAAATTCTATAATGGCTGTATATGAATAAACTTTTTAGTACTTTTAGTCTTCATCTTCGGATGTATTTTCCATGTTTGTTTCAGAATCTCTTTGTATAACATCTTCGTCATCATCATCAAGCTCTTGTTCGTCATCCTTATCCACTTCCCCCCCGGATTCTTGTTCGTCTTCTTCTTCTGACTCTTCTTCTGTACTTTTCTCACTTTCTTCAATTGAGTGATAATTTAATGAAGACGGGTCGAGATGGATGAGTGGGACGTCATCTCTACATAAGGGGAGCAACTCGAGTGCACCGAGGTCAACAAATAAGTTAATACCCCCTCCTCCATCTTCCTGGTAGGCCTCTACATTTAGAGTGTCATCTTCATCTCCACTATTATCGTAATCTGCACTCGTTCCTACTTCATATATATTTCGAGGGACAAATTTTTGTACAACTCGCCAAGTTATCTCTCCACTATCTTCATCAGCACTTTTCATTGGATCAATCAAGTAATAGATTTGAGTAGCTTGACAAGCCAGTACGAATGGATCATCTTCGTACCATTTAGATGCAGTATTGACACTCGTAAAATGATTATCCCTATATATCGAATCCCGACCACCGCCTAGATCCCACCAATCACATTTAAAGACATATGTTATAGACCCACCCAGATATTTCAATCCGATAATATCACGAACGACACCATAATAATCAATATCATCTGTTCCATGACTCCCCTCGACCAAGACACCACAGTTTTGAGTTTTTCTATTACGTTCACGGTCCAGAGTATGGAATCTATAACCTCGAACTGTGCATGCAGTGTATCGAAGTGCTCTGTTTGATGGACCACGGGCCAATGCATACAATTCAAAAGAGACTGATCCGGGATCACGAGCACGTTGTTCCAATATCTAACAATTTAAATAATGTCATTTATTAAATATTAGCTAGAGTTAAAACTTTCATCATGTAACATATAGTATAGAGTTTAGTTCATACACGTTGTTCAAACCATCCAGAAAATTCTGACTCGTGTCTTGCCACTATATCCTCGACGCCTTCCATCTTAAGTTTGTCCATGTGCTCACTGTATAGTATAAGTTATCATATTATTTTACATAACAATAGTTAAAGTTGTATATAATCTTTAAAATTATTTAAACCTTGTACAACGACATACCTGAGATAGTGATCAATCTCCTGACAATTATTTAGTACGTACCACCGAACTTTACCCAACTCTGTATCAAGTAAATCGTAACCCGTTTGTGCACCCAAAGGTCGTACATTCTGAGAAAACACTGATAGCTCACGAGAAGGCGGAGCAGCAAGATCAGCATTTCGTTCTTGACGAATAAATCGTGTCTCAACACCACGAAGATATAAAGAGCAAAATGTTAACCATTCATCGTGTATATAGGCCTCT
This sequence comes from Carya illinoinensis, assembly GCF_018687715.1. Lineage (NCBI taxonomy): Eukaryota > Viridiplantae > Streptophyta > Magnoliopsida > Fagales > Juglandaceae > Carya > Carya illinoinensis. Next base: position 2,682,636 of record NC_056765.1, read on the forward strand.
GCTATTGAACCCTCAGCTCTGGCTTTATTCCCAACAGTGCGCTTCAGTCGACCTAAATATCTTTCGACTGGATACATCCAACGGAACTGTACTGGTCCACCCAACATGATCTCCCGGGGTAAATGTATTGCTAAATGGACCATGACATCAAAAAATGACGGTGGAAAGATTTGCTCAAATTTACATAGTATAGTAGCAATGTCTTCTTCCAGTTTCTGCAGCATATCTCGCTTCACTACCCGAGCACACAAATCCTTAAAAAACATACACAGTTCAGTTATGGCAACACGTACAGCAGATGTTAGCTTCCCACGAATTCCCACCGGTAATAACTTCTGCAAAAATACGTGACAGTCATGACTTTTCAATCCACCAATTTTCCAGTCATCATGGCTTACGCATCTACTGATATTTGAAGCATAACCATCTGGCAACTTCACACCTTGCAACCATTTGCAGAAGTCCATCCTCTCCTCCCTTGTCATTGTAAAACATGCATGCGGCATGACCACCCTCTCACCATCCACTCGTAAATGCAAATTATGTTTAATTCCCATTCTCTCAAGATCTTTCCTTGTCTTAATCGTATCTTTCGTCTTTTTATTGATGCTCATTAATGTACCCAGTATATTATCACAAATATTCTTCTCAATATGCATTACATCCAAACTATGTCGCAACATGCAGGACGACCAATACGGCAAGTCAAAAAAAATACTACGCTTTGTCCAATTCAATTCTGCTATGCCTCGTTTTCTCTTGTTCTTTCCCCGACCTTTGCCAAAATTGTTCGCTGCCACATGTACCAATTGTTCCAGGATCTCTTCCCCAGACAACTCATTTGGCGCAATTCTATCTTCTACACGTCCATCAAACTTAGCGGATTCTGTTCTCCATGCATGATTTGTTGGTAGATAACGTCGATGACCCATGAAACACAACTTTTGAGAATATTTTAACCACTCACTAGTAGTTTCTTTATTACACGTCGGACAAGCTAACTTTCCTTTAGTACTCCAGCCGGAAAGATTCCCATATGCCGGAAAGTCATTTATCGTCCACATTACCGCAGCATGCATCTGAAAAGTTGTTGATGTGGATGCATCATAAGTTCTGACGCCTGCTTCCCATAACTCTTTCAACTCTTCAATCAACGGCTGCAAATATACGTCAATGTCATTCCCAGGTGATCTCGGGCCGGGGATAAGCAAAGTTAACAAAAAGTTGGGCGCCTTCATGCACCTCCATGGTGGAAGATTGTACGGAATCAACACTACAGGCCAAGTGCTATAACTTGTACTCATATTTCCAAAAGGGTTGAATCCATCAGTTGTGAGTCCGAGACGCACGTTCCTTGCTTCTATCCCAAACTCTGGATACTGATTATCGAAAGATTGCCACGCAAGTGAGTCAGCCGGGTGCCTCATAAATCCATCATTTTGAACTCTTTTCTCTTTGTGCCACTTCATATCGTGAGCTATTTTCTTACACATGTATAATCTTTGCAATCGGGGTTTCAATGGGAAATATCGCAATACTTTAACCGGAACGCTTTTCTTATCCTTCCACCTCGACTCTCCGCATACAGGACATGCTTGTTTCTCCTCGTTCTCATTCCAAAATAAAACACAATCATTCTTGCACGCATGTATGGACTTATACTCAAATCCTAATCCCTTTCTCAACTGTTTCGCTTCATAAAAGTTCTTCGGCAATGCAGATCCTTCGGGAAGCACTTCGTTAAATAAGTCTAATACCATGTTAATTGCTTTGGTTGACATTCCACACAATGATTTTATGTGAAGCAACCGCACAATAAACGACATTTTAGAATGTTTTGTACAACCTGGATAAAGCTCACGCTTTGCATCTTCCCACATTGCTGGAAAATTATCTGACTCATTCCGTCCCCCACTTGAGCCATTGTCATCAACCTCATCCATAAACATCCCAGCTCCAATGTCACTCAACATCTCCTCCATCTCATCTCGCTCATAATCATCATCCACGTTGTGCAAATTTTCCCGCTGACTGAATAAGTCATCCGCTGATTCAGCATACGGCTCACCATGCAGTACCCATCGAGTATAGCCCAAATCCATACCGTTCACAAATATATGACTTTCAGCTTCATCCAATCTTATCGCACACAAATTTTTACAACCTCGACATGGACACTTAATGTAACCACGACTATCAGCAGAGGCCTTTGCAAAATCAATGAAGACCCTTACTCCACGCGCATAGGGTATGTAATCTTTTCCAAGTCTATCGCGTAGACGCATCCAACTTTTATCCATTTCTAAAAACATCTAATTTTTTAGTAATTAAGGTAAAGTTAAATACACATGCATGTCATGATACATAATGTTCAAAGTACTCTTTCTCAAGGTAGTTGGTCCTATCCCATTCGAGATTATATTCTCCATATTGCACAAGTCTCGTCACTCTACTACTTTGAACGTTAGTAAAAATTTCGGCAGCACTTCCCCATAGTTCTCCAAGTATACATGTTCACATATAGGGATTATGACCCTAAGAACAGTATACCCGAAGAACAAATGAGGAAGACACCGAAACTTCATACTAAACGTTCAAAGTAGGAATAACGTTTATGTGCAATACGGATAATATAATCTCAAACTGTCCACACTGGACAATTCAGGAATTAATGTACACCTAAATGTACACTAATTCCCAAACGGGTCTAAGGTTATTTATGCAATGTTATACAATATCTAACAAAAAAGTCTACAAATAAATTAGCGCACATTGTTTGAATTATCCCGATGTACTAATAATATTTATATTATTAATGATTGATAACACTTAGAAATTATTTATAAACTTATGTAATTCCTAAGTTATTATATTATATGTCATTTATCAGCTATATAATATATAACACTACTATAAAATATCTTATAATTACTATTATAAGTTACTGATAACACTTATATTTTATTTGTTATTATATAGCATAAAATAACAAATTTTACTTATTTATTTCATATTTAATATAATATATAGCAAATTAGATTATAATTACTAGTTATACTATATATTGATAACACTTAATTGTTATAAGTTATTATATAATATGTACCAATTATTGCCAAAATTATTATAATTTTTATAATAATTTTTATAATTAAATAAGTAATTATTATTATAATTACTTATCTATTTCTTAGTAATCATTTTTTAATACTATACATTACATGATAATTATTATTATGGATTAATACTAATATACCCTATACTATATATTATTAGATAAAATATTTAGGATCATCAAGCTATTAGATTTTTAGGAATTATTATTTTATAATACTTATTTATATTATAATTTTAGTAATTCGATTTTTCTGCTATATACTATATAGTTATGCCTTATAATTGACACTTAGTAATATATGATAATTTATTATATTAGTTATTTAACTAATTATATATATAATAGTTTTAATTGTAATATTATAATTTATAATTATGGTTATTAATAATTCATCTCCATAATTTTTATTCTTACACAAATAATCACACTATTTATCTAACAAATAAATTGTTATATATATTCTTTTATCACAACAAATTACTAAAATAGACACATAAACTAACAAATAATTATTATTCAAAAACATACACTATACTAAAACATTATCACATTAAGAATAAACATATTCAATAACAATAATTTTTCTTTTTAATTCATCCAAACAACACAATCTATATCACAAATTAAATCCACAATAAAATGTAACAATATAGTTTAGTATATATACCTTGTGCTTTAAATAAATTCTTCTTCAAAAATCACAACTTCTCAACAATTCACAACAAATGATCCTTCAAAAAATACACAATACTAGTTAGTTAAATATATATGAAATAAAACATTGAAATTATCATGTATATTACAAATAAAAAATGAGAAATATTATTTACCTTAATGCTTAAAACAATATTTCTAGAAAACTCTCTCTCACTATAACCCTCCACTTCTTCTTCACTTCTTCTCTTCTCTTCCCAGCTCCCTCTCTCTAAAACTCTCTCAGTCTCTCACTCTAACACGCACGGAGGAAAGCAGAAATGAATCTGCTTTCCCGTGCGTGAAAGTTTTATTTTCTGCTTGTTATGCAATTAACGTTCGGACGTTCATTAAAGTACGTTCGAACGTTTCATTTTACGTGCGAACGTTTAAGCATAAACGTCCGAACGTACAATAGTCCCGCCCACAAAATATATAATACGTTCGCACGTATTATTGTCATTCCTACGTATTCGTCAGTAACATTCGAACGTTTATATAGTACGTTCGAACGTACTGTGGAAATTTGGTTTAAGCGGGAAATTTCCCTCCGAATTTATTATAACGTCCGAACGTTTCACATGAACGTTCGAACGTAAAAATTATTATTTACATATTAAAATTTAGTATATTCCTCATAATATATTTATATATTAAATTATAAATTATAAAATATTAATTAATAAATAATTTGTACCAATTATAATATATATAACATAAGTATAATATAAGAACGTACTACATATATATTATAACCTTATATTAACTAATAATATAAAATATATATTATATTATAACTATAATATAATAAGTATATTATATATTATAGTTATAACAAGTATATTATAATATATTATATAGTACAAAAATTGTATATTATCCTAGTAATTAGTATAGTATACTTTAATATAGTATATCTAATAACTATATTAAAGTAATATAGTTATTAGATAATATAGTATAAATATTATATAATATATTATCTATATTATAGTCTATAATATAGTATTATTATTTATATAATATATTATCTATATTGTAGTCTATAATATAGTATAAGTAGTATATAGTATGTTAAACATACGTAATAACTATATAATATCGTATAATATTATATATAGTAAATATATAATAGATATAATATAGTACTAGTACTATGTTATATATACTACTTGTATATAATATAGTATATATACTACAAATATCGTAATATATAGTATACTATACATTACTATACATATATATATACTATATATATTATATACTATATATTACTATAGTTAATATATTACTATATATTATATAGTAGTATATAATGTTAATATATATAGTACATACTATAGTTATTATATAGATACTATAGTATATTAACTATAGTATTGGATAAATAAATAACTATATAATACTACTATATAATATATACTATATAATATTAACATTATATACTACTATATAATATATACTATATATATAAACATATTAAATAGTATTAAATATATATATATTAATATTATTACAATAATATATACAATAATATTATATAAGTATACACTAGATATAATATAATATATTAGTATATATAATATAATATATTAGTATATATAATATAATATATCATAACATACGTATATATACTATATCTATATACGTATATAATATAGTATACTATATTACTATATACTATATAATATAGGTTTCAATAATACGTATATAACACTATATACGTATTAAAACTACATACTATATAACAGTATATAGTATACACTATATAGTATATAGTGTAATATACTATATACTATATAGTATACACTATATACACGTACAACAGTATATAGTATACGCTATATACACTATTAACACTATATACTATATAATATACGTATATTATACGTATATAATATTATACATTATATGATATATAATATTACCTATCATATTATATAGTAATATATAGGTAATATAATATATATTATAATAATATATTATATAATATATATAATATAATATATAGTATAAAAACGTTCGAATGTTATAACTAAAACGTTCGGACGTTTTGATTGACGTCCGAACATATACGTTATACGTTCGCATGTTAACACAACGTCCGAACGTAAAAGTTATACGTTCGCACGTTTGATTCAACGTCCGAACGTAATCTACATAACGTTCGCATGTACATTTAACGTTCGAACGTTAATTAATTAACGTTCGAACGTTAACTGTATATAAGGCCAGGCACGACGGTTTCCAGGCCGTAACTTGTACGAAACCGGCCACCGAACTCAAACTCTCTCTTCCTCTCCGCCACGCAAGCCGCCGCAACCGTCGCCATCCTCCACCGCAACCGTCACTAAAAGGTAATGTGCCCTCTCCCTCTTCTATTTCCTTGCTTTTAATCGGTGGGTTTCAAAAATTCGAAACCCACCGTACCCGGTTATAAAACTTGCATTTTCGGCCACCATTCGCAGTAAATTGATAAAATAGGACCGTAGAAACATTCCCCACTGTATATAAATGCTTATTTTGGTTGTTTGTGGCTTCGAAACATGCGTTTCGAAGCTTTCGGTAATGGCTGAGTCGACTCAGCGATTACGTGTCGTAACGTTCGGACGTCACGACACAACGTCCGAACGTGCGACCTTTGGTATTCTTTACGTTCGCACGTTATATTGTAACGTGCGAACGTATTAGTTTCACGTGCGAACGTTTTTATCCAACGCTTTAACAGAACGTTGGATAAAAACGTTCGAACGTAAACCGTTGGTATTCTTCGGCTAGTAAGAATGTCCGAACGTATGACGGTTCAAATTCATTACGTCCGAACGTTTAGATAATACGTCCGGACGTAATGAACTCATTCGCACGTTTTTATCGAACGTTTGAATGAAACGTTCGATAAAAACGTCCTGTACGTATCATCTTTTTGTCGAACGTATCCTGACTAACGTGCGAACGTTCCTTCAATAACGTTCGAACGTTTCCTGTTAAAATATTTTTATATTGTTCCTTTTAAGTATTATTATTTTATATATTGAAAAAGTGAAATTATTTCAAAGTTTTACTGGCGAAATTATGTAAATTTATAATAGATGATATTTTAATTTTCTGTATAATCCATATATGTCATAATACGTATGTATCTGTGATTATAATCATTTTTTTTAAATGTTACAATTTATATATTTTTTTTAATTTTCAGGATATGGCTCAGTATATGACGACAAGGAAGCGAGGGAGGGATGGAGGCAATCCGGACATTGCTCGACTGGGGGCACGAACTGTTATGGGGGAACGAGAAATTCTCATTAATGAGTTTGATGAGCTCAGCTGGGAGCAGAAGACGCTGAGAGACGTCTTCGTCACCAGAGGCTGGGGCCCCATATGCACATTGAGGGGAAAGATTTACCCCACAATGGTTCGAGAGTTTTACATTGGGATGGCCACCATGCCTAACGATGCATCATCCCATACTCTCAGTGTACGCGGTGTACAGTTTCAGTTCTCGGCAGATGTTCTCGCTGACTTACTCCAGATTCCGCGTATACTACCTGAGTCGACAGCTGCTCAGGCTGATGACATAGCAGCTGCATTTTCCCCGGGCATATTCGAGGCAGATCCAGCCGCTTCTGCTTCATCTTCGGGCCCTGTTGAGTTTATGCCCAGTCATGAAGAAGATCGACCCGAGGGCGATCCTATTGCTGCTGAGGTTGGTGACGATGAGCGGGACCAGGATTTCTACATCCTCACTGGCACGGACCGCACAAAGCTCGATAGGCCGAACTCCTTCAGCCAGAATCAGCTGCTGCCTTTCTTTCGCATGTTGCACATTTTTGTTGCAACAAATGTAGACCCGGTGGCACATAAGAGCACATTCAGTCGGGCTCGTGCACAGTTCCTGATTGGCTTGGCACGTGGTGAGCCCATTGACTTGCCCCTTGTTATATTTGAGCGGATCCGTTACGAGGCCAGCATCGTTACCACGGATAATCTCCCGTACGGAGTCATCATCAGCCGCTTATTACTAGCCCGGGGAGTGCCACTCCAGGCGGAGGAGATGGTGATAAACCAGATGAGCCCTATCGACATAACCACACACCGCCGGAGCATTGCACAGGGGAGAGGCTCAGCTCGGCGTCAGTCTGGTCCTACGCCAGATCTTGTTCCCCCGACTGAGTCTGGGGCCGATGTTGCTCGCCCGTCGGCGAGTACTAGTCAGCAGCCGGGAGTTACATCTGCTGGGGATGTGCGACCTGCTTGGGTTGATACAATGATGACAGATATGAAGGCGCATATAGACCGACAGATCGATAGACAGATTGCACATATAGATCAGGCTGTCGCACATCTTGCACATCATGTAGATGTGCTAAACAATAAGGTTGAGACATTGACTGAGGAGTTTCGATCTTTTGTAAACCAGCAGTTCTGAAAGTGATTTGTAAAAATTTATCATTCGAACGTTTTTTATTTTCGACATATGTAATGGACACAAATATTTAATGTATGTATTGTGTAGCTTAATTTCTACTCTTAATTTTTTTTAATATAACGTTACTCAACCTTACTATTAAAAAAATATATATTATGGTTAATTTATGTAATTTAACATATAACGTTCGAACTTTATCACATTAACGTTCGAACATTAGCGCTAATATATTCACGTTCGCACGTAATAAGTTAAAACGTTCGAACGTTCGCGCTAAATTTTTTTACGTTCGCACGTAAATATACATAACATTCGAACGTTACTGTGACGTGCGAACGTATTATGTAAAACGTCCGAACGTTTTGAAATTCTTGCCCAACATTTAGTGACAGTTCTCACAAACCGTCACAATAAATACCTTTTAGTCACAGTTTAGAAACCGTCACTATTTATAATCTGTCACTAAAAGCCATATTTGTTGTAGTAACTGAGATCGTACACAATCTCATTTATTTTGCGAAGATCAGGACGTCATTAGAGTGACATCACACTGCAAACCTCATTCATGATCGATCATTAATACATTGAGCCACCCAACAACCAAATTGTGTGGCTTATACCCTCCTATAAATCAAATCGTCTCGACCTCCGTATGAAATATGATCTTTATTTTCCCAACTGTACGTGATCCGAGAGAGACCATAAACAAAAGGTCCGTGCACGTATATTACAATTTTTTAAACTTATAAATAAAATATAATAAATAATTTAATTTTTTTAAATTTTTAAATAAAAATAATATTAATAAATAATATTTTAATAATATTTTATACAACTTTCAACATCTTATCTCAATTTAATTTAACACAATTCACTGTCCAAACTAAAGACAAGTTTAGGACATGGGATAACACACAAAATTTTTATCTAATTTCATTTTATCTCATCTCATCTTATTCCTAAGCGTAATTCAAATATAAGATTTTCAAACTAATTCTTACAATATTTTCAAACTAATCATTATAATTTTTTCTAATTTTCAGATAACAAATAAAAAGAATTCAAACATTTTCAAATCTAAAAATAATAATTTATTATTATTATAATATTTTAATTTTATAATATATTTTATTCAACTTTTTCTCTCTCATTATTATTCAAAAATTATCTTATTATTCACAACATTTTCATCACATCGTTCTATGCAAACCTGCCTTAGCGCTTTAATTTTATTACTCCTTTTCTCAATACACACCATTTTAAAGACTCGTGGCATCAAATTTAATACATTGATACCAACGCATTAATGCATGGCCGACCCTACCGGTATGCATTAATGGACCATACTGAAGAATTCGCTGTATATATAATTGCTTGTTTACACCATTAACATCGGCCTATATATATACGATCGAGAGAAGAAGGGAACGGATCGAGGATACATAATCAGCAAGGTAATAAAAGATAGGCTACGTTGGTTGAGTAGGAGCTGTGAGACTTCTGGTATGTAATACGTACTTACTTTCAAGCATTATATATTTCTTGCAGCCAAAATTAATTTGTAAATTCCTTTTATTAATCTTCCATTTTTTTTAGTACTATTGACGTTATGCAATATTTGTGAAATATTCGGATTATAAATAGGCAGCTAGCTATTAATTTGAACCAAAACAAAAACAACAAAGCCTCTGGACCAACAGGCACGCTGCATGTTCTAAATTAATTTGCATCTTCACTTTTTTCTTTTTTTTCTTTTTGAGAGAGTTCAAACTCAGATCTGAATAATCTGATTATTCGTTTTAAAACAAATGATCCCTAATATATATATATATAGATCATATTTGAAGGTATATATAAGATGTCAAAACTCATGATGTTGCTATATATATGTATATATCTTCTTTATTCATGTCACTAGGAAAAGGAACTTGAGGAATGGAACAGACGTTCGTCCACACTACAATACGCCCAGACGATAAGCTGCGCAATGATAAACACAAGCTACTTGAATGCAAAGGGCAGGTCATTAACAGTGCCAATCACTCCAATAAAAAAAACAGAAAATTTGAATGCAAAGAGCTGATCATTGACATCATTGACACTGATCGATCGGCACTGGATGCTTTGGAGGCTTCTCGCTGTCCTGATAACTACTGTATCTACAGGGTTCCCAAGAGACTTCGCAAGGTCAATAATATGGCCTACACCCCTCGACTGGTTTCTATCGGCCCTTTTCATCACCGCAGTGAAGTGTTGAAGGACATGGATATACAAAAACTCCTAATTTTGAAGAATTTCTGTAATCGTGCCGGGAAGAGCATCGAGAATCTTAAAGACATCATCAGGCCCGAAGAAGAAAAAATCCGCAGCTGCTATTCTGAGACCATTCTAATCAGCAGTGAAGGGTTTCTAAACATGATTTTACTGGATGCTATCTTTATACTTGAGCTCTTCTGCAAGAAATCTGAAAAAGATTCTAGAAGAAAGGCTCATGTAGAAGATTCTGAAAACTCAAAGGCTGGTAAAGAAGATTTTGAAAACTCAAAGGCTCAAAAAAAAGATTTTGAAAACTCAAAGGCTGATCAAATAGATTATATATTAAGCCGACCGTGCTTGGAACGCGGAATACTGCATGACCTGCTTCTACTTGAGAATCAGCTCCCTTTCTTTGTTCTTGAGATGTTATACCAAAAGTTCTACCAAAATAAGAAACCCGATAGAAACCAAAAACCGACTCTTCCGACTCTTTTTCAGCTTTCTTGTCGGTTTTTTGGTGATCTCGATAAATATCATGGTAGGAAGCCAGAGTCCTGGTTCAAAGATTTGGAGGTACGCTTACACCGTCCACAAAACCCACGCCCAAGTTCACTAGAGCCCAAGAACGATGAAGTAAAGTCAGTAAAGCATTTCACAGATTTGGTGAGATATTTTTTCTGTCCAACAAAAACAGAAAAAACAAAATTAGAGCCAAATTGTTGCATAGAGAATGTGAGAAATAATACACACCTACATGGCACCGCAACAAAACTTGACGAGGCAGGGTTGAAACTTACTAAGCCTAAGCCTAAGCCAGATTCAGAAAGAGAGTTACTTCAAATTCAATTTCCGGAGAATAAATGCTTGGAAAGCTGCCCGTGGCTCAATCTCTCATGGCTCTTGTCTTGCTTACCCTTCTTGAAAAGCATTGACTGCTTGGAACGCCGCGTGCGACCTCGCTTGGAAGTCCCACCCCTTCTGTTAGACGACAAAATCGAAGGTCTTTTCCGAAACCTGATGGCCTTGGAGCAGTGCCATTATCCATCTGAAACTTACATCTGCGATTACATTGTGCTGTTGGATGATCTTATCACAACTAAAGAAGATGTAAGGTTGCTTGTTGAAAAGAAGATCATTGTTAACGAGTTAGGTTCCAGCGCTGCAGTGACGAAATTGGTTAACAACCTCGCCCTGGAGATTGAAGAAAGTGGAAACTGTGATTACAAAAAGCTCTGTGAAAAGGTAAATGATTACTACAAGAGCTCTTGGAATCGTCTGGTGGGAATCTTGACTAGGACGTATTTCTCAGACTTTTTTAAAGGCACTGCTACTGTTGTTGGAATTATTATCCTGGTTCTCACTTTGTGGAATTTCCAAAGGCTCGTTAGATTGAGTGCTAGAAAGTACTACATTTGAAGCATATGTGCATATGTGGTACGTAGTGTTTGTTGGAGTGCTGGCTCATTCATAGGATTTTCTAAATATTTTTATTCCGAAAGTTTATGACTGTTAATTTAGCATCGATCAGTGGAGAGAGTCAGTCGGTCTATCTGTATTGATGCAGCAAATTATTAAGTTCTATGCTCTGTAACTATTATCAGCAAATTAAATAAAGCCAGATGTTGCTGCATGGCATTGAATGTATGTGGAAATAATATTGTCTTAAATAGTCCAATTTTTCTTCCAGCGAAAAGTATTAAAATGATATTTTCCAACTTAGAAATTTACTTACATGCAGGAAGAAGTTAAAACTTAAAAAACCGATGGAGTTATTTTTAGATATATAATTTGCAGTGTACGTGTGCATGAGCCCATGCATGCAGCAAAATGAAGTGTTTGAAGTTCCATTTCAAAACTGCTGCTCTCAAACTCCATTGTGCAGTAGAGGTCACTGTACTTGACCAACTTCAATGAGAAGTATTATAGTCCTCAAAAGATTTCATTAAGTAAACCCATCAATTAATATGATTTCATATAATATATTCGATTTATTTTATAGTAAAAATAATTTTATAATCTAAAGTATTCAATCAAATTACGTCAGTTTGTAAATTTATATTTGTGAGATTTTTTTGTGATTAAAGTATTTTTCAAATTTTGGATCTCTCCATTTTAAATAAAAAATTTATTATATTTTTCATTATTTTACTTGTTGATAAATTGTTAGTGACTAAAATACTTCATATTTTAATTTAATTGGAGATTATAATCAAATTTCGGATGAAATAAAAATATCATTTTCGCTTGTTAGTTGTGCCGAGAAGTTTTTTGTCATAATTAAGAGTACATAATTCAATGAATTAATAGCAATGGAGCATATAATTATACACGCTGCTGATTTAAGATGAACATATGGTACTGTCCGGTAGCCATTTGATCACGACTATAGACACCTTTGAATAATGAGATCTGACAACAAACCAAAGATCTCCAGCTCATCTATGACTCACGGTTCCAGCTCAGCAATGCACATTGCAAAATGACAAGGATAGCAACCAACCTGAACGACAAGAATCGTCCAGAAGCATTTCTTCAAAAAATTCTGTTGTAAATTCTCTTTACAATATTCTGGTAACCCTGCTTGTACAAAGGGAATACTTCACCACCCTCTGCACAGCTAGCTATAGGCATCACACACGTCATGTTTGTTAAAATGCCAGACCCTTCTTGGCATTCTCAGCTCTATAAATAGAGCTAGCATTGTGTAAACATTTACTTGCAATGAGAAATGAATATTTGAAAATATTGTTTAACATGACATAAGAGCCATTTGAAGACTAGCGTCTCCCATGGCTGAAAATCCTCCTCTTGTCAAATCATCTTCCTTCAACCCACCCGCTCCTTCCCTTCTTCCTTATCTTTCCCACCTTCTCTCTGCTAAACTCACCAACGACAATTTCCTGTTATGGTGCACTCAAATGATACCTTATCCCAAAGGTCCGCAGCTATTCCACTACATGGATGGCTCTGTCCAACCCCCTCCTTGTTTTCTCTAGGATAACACCATCCCCAACCCAGAGTATCTCAACTGGACTCAGACCGATCAACTCATCCTTAGTGCCTTAATTTCCTCCCTCTCAGACAATCTCATTGCCCAAGTTGTTGGCCGTACTACTGCCCGAGATGTTTGGGATGCTCTTAAAAGACTTTTCACTTTTCAATCTCATGCCTGCATCATTCAATTGTGTTATCAACTAGCCACAATCTCAAAGGGTTCCAGCTCTATTTCCGATTACTTTCGTAAGGTAAAACATTTAGCCGACACGATGAGTGCAGCAGATTCCCCTCTTTCCTCTCCTGAATTCATCTCCTACCTTCTCGCTGGCCTAAATGGTGACTATGATGCCTTTGTGACCTCTGTCACAGCTCGTATTGAACCCCTTTCCCCCGAAGAATTATATGGCCTGCGACTCACTCATGAAATCGGTTCTCTCACTCCACTCATCATCCACCTACTCCCACAAATTTCTCGGCAAACTTCACCTCAAATTCTCCCACTTGTGGCCGTGGTTCCAATCATAGTTTCCCCTCTCGAGGTGGATACCGTGGTCATGGCTGAGGTTGCACATCCTCTGCTCCTCCCCAAAAATTCTCCTCCTTTTCATCTCCTCTACCACACAACAAACCAACTTGTCAAATCTATGGCAAAGTTGGTCACCTTGCCATTAATTGCTACCACAGGTTTGATCATGCCGTTCAAAGTGACCCATCCAAAACTCTTCTTAGTCTCTCATAGCTCACTACACTACCTCCTCTTCATCTCCCGACATGTCCTAGTACCCTGACACCGCTGCTACAAATCATCTCACTTCTGACTTATCAAATCTCAACATTCTGTTGAGAATTTAGACCTCCCAAATTCACCTCCCTGAGGATCTACCATTTGTAGGAATAACAAGAAAAATAGAGAAATAATAACAACACAAGAAATTTACGTGGAAACTCCAAAACAGGAGAAAAATCACCAGACCCAGAGAAGAAAATTCACTATGTGAAATATTGTTACAATCACACAATTTTTCTCTTCACCACACCCACAAAGCTATCCCACTAGTAAAATTTTAACTTTACACCTCTTTTCCTTTTTACAAAAGGCTAACGGAGGAATTTAACTAAAGTTAAAAGTTACTAGATAAGCTTTCAATTGGTGTACTTAAACTAAGAGGCTAAGTCTCTTATTTATAACCTTAAAAATTTGCTCCTTTGTTATTTCCCACCGGTGTGGGACTAAACTAAGGAGCCAAAAGTTAAGAATCTCTACCTTGCGACTTTGACTAGTCTCACAGTCAAGCTCCACCTCAATGAAGATATTCATAACTTCTGCTATCATGTTTCACCATAAAAGCATACCCATTCAGAATAAATCAATTCCAAGTATTTCACTTCGGCCCATGTCGAAAATAACCTTACTGAAAAGTTATGGTGTAACTTCTACATTTGACTTTCTTGGAAGTTCATCAGCCATCGACATGAATTTCCACCACACACCCTGCATCAATTCCAAACCAATGCCTGTGTGCCAACTTGTGGACCCGCTAACATTAACACATCCTCTATCATGGCAACTTTGGAAATTAGCGGTATGCCATGAGGATGTACATATCTCTTTTAAAGATCAAAATCTTCTATGAAGAGAGACACAACATTAGCATCATTTCCAGTATCTCCATTTACTGACTTGGAGCCACTTGCCGAACTTGCTCCAGTTCGTGGACAATTTTTCTTGACGTGCTCAGATTGTCCACACTGCCAGCAGACTACTTTCTTCTTTATGGAGTTCTTCATCTTCTCATTTCCAGCTGCTACTATTACTAAGTTCTAAAGTGGAACATTACTTCCACTACTTAGTCTTCTGTCTTCAGAAAAGATTTTACTGGTAACTTTTGAAAAAATTATTTTCTTCTTCCCATGTATCAAAATAGGTTTCATGTGCTCATAGGAAGATGGAAGAGACCAGATGAGTCTCAAGGCTTGATCCTCATCATCGATTTTAACTCTAATAGCTTCTAGTTCAGCGACAATGCCATTGAGAACGCTTAAATGATCTGAAATAGTTGTACCTTCACTCATCTGCAGTGTATGAAACTGCTCCTTTAGGTACACACAATTTGAGACCTCCTTCGTTTGATACAACTTTTCAAGTTTTTTCCAGAGTTCCTTTGCCGTAAATATTCCATGCACATTTGCAAGAACATTTTTGGCCAAGCACAGACGTATCGCACTTGCTATTCTCAAATCCAGATCCTCCCAATCTTGATCGCTCATTTTAGATCTGCTCATTTCACCAGTCACACTAGTACCAGTGCTAACTTCAGGTGTTGGTCTGCCCTTCAATGCCTTGTGTAATCCTGATTGAATCAAGACATCCTTGACTTGTACTTGCTACAAGCCAAAATTGATTCTCCTATCAAATTTCTCCACCTCAAATTTGACAAGATTTGAAACCCTACTTCCTGACATTGCTTTGATGAATTCACTGTATAAATGAATAGTACCTCATTAAGTCAGTTCCCAGAAAAGATTGGAGGGTCACAATGGACACACTTAAAATTTCTAATCTCCTAGACAGAACCTCTTTAGACTGTACGTATCCATACTACTACAATAAAGCTCCAACCCACAAAAAGAATCTAGCGGCTCTGATATCAATTGTTGGAAATTTAGACCTCCCAAATTTACCCCCTAGGATCTACCATTTACATGAATAATAAGAAAAATAGAGAAATAATAACAACACAAGAAATTTACGTGGAAACTCCAAAACAGGAGAAAAACTACTAGACTCAGAGAAGAAAATTCACTATGTGAAATATTGTTACAATCACATAATTTTTCTCCTCACCACACCCACAAAGCTACCCCACTAGTAAAACTTTAACTTTACACCTCTTTCACATTTTACAAAAGGCTAATAGAGAAATTTAACTAAAGTTAAAAGTTACTAGATAAGTTTTCAACTGGTACACTTAAACTAAGAGGCTAAGCCTCTTATTTATAACCTTAAAAATTTGCTCCTTTGTTATTTTCCACCGGTGTGGGACTAAACTAAGGAACCAAAAGTCAACACATTCAATCCTCTCCTTATGGTGGTACTGATCAAATTAGAGTTGGTGATGGAAAAGCTCTACCGATTGTTTTTCCTACATCTTCTACTTCTTTTTTTCTGAAAAATCTGCTGCATGTGCCGCATATCACTAAGAACTTAAAGTATTTACAATTTGGAAGAGACTTCTTAGGATGGGCCATTTAAAGTACTTACTATGAATTGCGGACAATAATAAGAATAAAAATATAAAAATATATTTACAAATTAGAAAAAATTATAATATATATTATTTTTTTGTCAAAACCTTGGGGCCAATGCCCCCTGTCTCGTTGCTGTCTGTATTAAATATGATAAGGAAAATGATATCAGCAGGATACTTCACGCGGGGATCGTCTACGTGGAAAATAAAATCGTGCGTTTTGCAACGAACGATCCATTCTACTTCCCTCCTCCATTCAAATCCATCCCACTCTCCTCCATCTCTGATTCTCCCTCCTGCATCTCCGGTCCGGTTATTCCCTAGACCCGATATGGGTTTCTGAAACCTATGCATCTCCCTTTTCCCTTCTCATTGTCCTCCATCTCTGAAGTGACCCAAGATGGGTTTATGAACCCATAAACTCTAACCGAGAGCCAGAGAGCCATCTCCCTCCCTCCTCTGTGTTGCGACCCGAGAGCCATCTCGATCCTGAGAGCCCAAGAGCCAACTCGATCCTATAAAGGTACCCTCTCTCTCTCTCTCTCTCTCTCTCTCTCTCTCTCTCTCTCTCAAATTGATTCCCTTTTTTTCTTGATCGAAGGGGTCAAAGTTAATTCACGTTGGGTCTGGACTATGAACAATTTTTCCTAAATTATGACCTGCCTTGTTTGCCTATTTCAATTTCTGTCATAGTTTTGGCTTCAAATATACTTTGATATGCTTTAGTTTTGGCTTTGAGAAAGTTTTGGCTTCATAGTTTCTGTTGCTGTCAAATAATAGTTTCAGTTTCATAGTGCCTCTCTCCTTTAAAAGAGAATTTTGAAGGATAAAGCTCTGCTTTGCTGTACATGTATTGCTGCATCGGGGGAATTAAATAGTGGGCAATCACGGAACTATTTGGATTGCTGTGGTGTATCCATGTTGCCCATACAAAGTAGGGCTGAGCAGAAATCTGAAAATCCGACTCCAGCTTCGACTCCACTCCGGCTCCCCTCCGAATTGGAGTCGGAGTCGGAGTTTTTTTTCCCCTGGAAGTCAGATTCGGAGTCGGAGTCTGAGTCAGAGTCGGAGGTGGAGGTGTTCCGACTCCGCTCCGATCCGACTTCGACACACCGACTCTGACTCCAATATTGTACATATTTTATAAAAATATGTGTTATCAATATATTAACATCTAATAAATAATAATATATAAACATTATAATGAATAATATAAGTTAATATAGTTATTAGTTACACTATAAGTTACTATAGCTTATTTTATATTTTACATTACTAGTTTACTATAAGTCAATATATAATATATAGTTATATATATACTATCTATATTAAGGGCTTATATAATATATATAGTTATATATTAACTTACTAATTAACTATACTTATATAATATATATATATAGTTATATTATATATAATAGTATAGTTAATATATATAGTATTAAAACAAAATTAATATTTGATTTAGAGTTTAAAAAAAAGGGGGGGGGCTGAATATACCAAAACAGAGCCCAAATGGTGTCGTTGGACTCTGTTTTGGTTGCCAAAACAGAGTAATTTTAGTAAAACAGCGCCGTTTGGGAGGTAAACGGCGCCGTTTACTTTGAAGAGTGAAGTCTGGCAGTTTATTTCCCCTCCCCCACCCCCCCCCCCGAATCCCCGATACTGAAGTCTGGCCGTTTCGATAAGGACCTAGGGTTTATATTTAAACTCAGCCACAGCCACTCAGTAGTCATCCCTGAGCCCCCACGAAAGTTGAAACGGCACAGCGGCAGCTCCAGCCTTCGACCCCCTCAGCCACCACGAAACGGTGCAGCCCTAGCCTCCGACGGCATCTCCGATATCTCCTCTCTCTCTCTCTAACAGAAATCGTTCGATTCATTCTTGGGTTTGAAACTTTGAAATCTGTTTAAGTTTTTTTGAATCTTTGATTTCTCTTTTATCTGTTATGGTTTTGGACCTTTTGGTTGTTGATTTGATTTCTAGCCGTTTTTTTGAAGATCTGTTTTCAAGTGCCCCAGTCGGTACTCGACAGTCCCCGTCGGCCGTCGCCTCGAGTCCCCACGCCGTCGCAGATCTGGGTCATCGCACGGTGCCCACTGCCCTCCCACGGTCTCACCGACTCCGTCCCGACTCCGCTCCGACAAGTCGGAGTCGGAGCCAGAGCGGAGCATATAGCCTTCGGAGCCGGAGTCGGAGGTCAAACTTGGCCTCCGACAAAGTCGGAGTCGGAGTCGGAGGACCCAGATACCAACTTTGGTTGCGTTGGTGCTCAACCCTAATACAAAGTTAGCGTGGAAATAATGGACCATCTTTTTATTCATTGTAATATAGCAAGGTATCTTGGTCTTTTCTATTCTGTTTGTTTAGAATTATGTGGACAATTGTTGGAGCTCTATGGCTTGTCATTTTGGACAATTGTTTTTTACGTAATTCTTGTACTCTCTCTCTCTCTCTCTCTCTCTCTCTCTCTCTCTCTGTGGGAACTTTGATTTTAACAGAATATCCAAGTTATGATGTCTAATCTTCCTGTTGTGCAATTTCTTCTTTAGATTGGGTGTATTTTGTTGCTTGTTAGTAGCTTTTCAAGCAATGGATAGGAGTCTGCACCATGAATCCAAGGTTTTTGTTTTTAGGAGAAAGGGAGGTTATATGTTCTGTATAATAGAAAAGGGAAGAAACACCATCTGTCCTTTTATCTATCTGGAGGAATGGTGATTTGGTTTGCTAAGCAGATAGTGGTTTCATGACTGAATGCAGAGATTCTGATGCAAATCTATCCAACTTATTTGCTTCCTCCAGATTCTAAAGGGATCATTTCCAGTTAGAAATATAGGGAAAAAGAAACAATGGCACTTCTTGAAATATATACTCCAATAATTTTATAACTAATAAAAAGTTAATATAAATATTTAAAATGCATCTAGACTCCATATTTTTTATTGATTTTAGTGGCTTATTTTTACCTTTCCCATTCTATTGGTTTTTCTTTTTTCGGTAGTTACAATGATTTGGTTCTTTGTGTGTAGTTTGTAAAAAGCCCAAGAGCATGAAGGATGAGAATACGAAGGGTGTTGAGACCATAACATCTTGTGAAGTGGCAGTTATTTCATGCTAATTCTCCATTTAAGAATTGTAGTACCAAGTCTTATATAAAGGCCAGTTATTCTGAGGCTTCTATATCTACCACATTGAATTACTTAAAAAAAAAAAAAATATACCTCATTGAACACTAGTTCAGCTGGTGGCTATTACTACCAACACTACAAGTCTCTACACAATCAATCTTTGGCCAATTATTCGAACTATATGAACCAGAAATTGCTATCTGACTGTGAACTAAATTGAGATTTGTTCATTATCTACTACCTCAAAACCCCCAAGAAAGAGCAATAACATCTTCATCGTTTAGTTCAACTCAAAATCCAGTTTCCATAACTTTTGTGCTAAAACTATTGGCAACTAATAAAGATATTAATGATTGTTAGCTTTTGGATTTTAATGTTTTATCATATTAGTATTGAGGTTCTGGAGTAAACAGGAAAGAGGATTTCCTTGTGAGGAAATGGGTTGCAGTTTCTGTAAAATCTGGATTGCAAGGAAATGGATTGTAAGGAAATGGGTTGAAGTTTCTGAGATGAACGTGAATGAGAGAGACGAATGTGAATGACATGGAAATGAGTTGCAGTTCTTCTACGAGCAGGAAATGGGTTTCTGTTGTCTCTGGTCGTGTTTTGCATTTCAGCCTTCCTGCCAGTCCCAGTTCAGTTCATGTGGGTTAAATAGTCATTTTCATTTTTTTTTATTTTTTTATTTTTTTATTTCGTTAGTTGTAGTTGATGCGGAATTGAAAACTCATTCCTGCGCAATTCCTACGCGAAATATCTTGCCTGTAGAAGAACTGATATGATAAATGTCTTTATTTTTCCAACCATAGAAAATGATAGCAGCAAATAACATGAAGACAATTGTATTACTAATCACCACCGACCGTGATGGCGTAATCCCAGAAAGACCATAAACAAAAGGGGTGGTGCTATTGGCACTGCTTGGAGCTCCCGTGCGTTGTTTTGAGTTTTTTTTTTCTTTTGTATTTTTTACATGTATTTTTTAATAAATTTAAATATTTTTAAAAAAATAAAAAAATTCACAATATTATTTAAAAAATTTACTCAAGTAAAAAATAATAAAAAATAATAAATTCTCAAGGGTAACTCTCAACAATATATAGTCACTAGAGATAGGATAGCATTTTGGCATATTAATGAAGAAATTACCATTACGAAAGGAATGAAGCTTTGTTTTGTTTCATTGTTTCATTCTCCATCCTTTCACAACCAGACCAGGATTTTGAGAAGCCTGAAAATTGTAGTTCAACAACAAAGTCATACTTGGAGTTGGTTCCTACTACTGAGAAGAGATTTTTCTTAATTCTTCCCAAGAAATAAATATAGCACAAGAATGGAACGGAAGACACCAGTAACATAGATTGTTCTGAGATTCATGTGAACTGGTAAATCAACTTTTTTTTTATTCATCATTATCTTTTTCTTGCTTGGATCCTAATTCTTCCATCAATGGAAAAGTAGACAAATATTGAAATTGCAAGAAAGTTGGTTCGATTGCTGGAAGATGGGATCGATATTCTTAAAAATAAAAAGAGGATGACAAGCTTCAATGCTAATTAAAATGTTTGTTTATGCAATTTCAGCTTTTATTGTTCCTTTTGTCTTTTGTGGTATTTGAAGCTTGTAGTCTTACTTCTCTTCAATTGTAATTCAAGTTGTGGAGTTTTATCAGAATTTTAGGTTTTGAACTTGATCCTAAGGGCATCAAAGGTATGTTTTGGTACTCGAAGTATTAATTCACTTCAAGAAAGTCATTTTTTTCCACCCTATATTGAGTAGGACTGTTCATACGGGCCGGATTTTATCCGGCCCGGCCCGGAATCCGGTAAAACTGGATTCCGGTTCCGGGTTTCGGCCCGGATTAAATCTGGGCCGGAACCCGGATTACAAAATCCGGACCTATCCGGTCCGGATCCGGGTTTAAAAACCGGGTACCGGATTAAAAATCCGGTACCTGGTTTTCATTTAATTTTGTTCTTTTTGCAACTCTAAACCCGTAACCCGTGTTCACTTCACACATTCTCTCTCTCATGTAAAAACCCTAGCTGCTGCCGCTTTCTTCTTTAGTTTTGGTTCTCTCTCTCTCTCTCTCTCTCTCTCTCTCTCTCTCTCTCTCTCTCGTGTAAACGCTTTCTTCTTTCGTTTTAACGCTGCACTTGAATCTTCTCCTTCGTCAGAGGCGGACCTGAGGTGCGACTCGATCCCGTAGTAGATTGCCTCATCAGCAAGCTCTTGCATGGAGAATCTGCGAGATGTGGAGGGGAGACGATTTGATCTGAGAAGAGAGAGGAGGACTGAGAAGATCTGGGGATCCAGATCTGAAAACCAGGTAAGCGTCTCTCTTTCTCTTTCCTTTTGAGCATTTATAAACATGGTTTTCCTAGATCTGCCATTTTTTATTTAACATGGGTTATTTTTCTCTGTTTTGTTATTTTTTCTTTAAGCGTCGGAGACCTGCTCTTTGTTTGGCCTAAAATGGTAACTCTCTCACTTAGATAACATGGCTATTTTTTGTTACTTTGTTAAACATGGGTATAATGTATAAGCTGTTATTTGAGCAAAACCCAGATGATAGAAATTGGTAATCTCTTCAGGAAAATCCAGTGTCAGTACTACTGCATGCTTTCTATCTTTTTCAAGAGATAATATTAATATTTCTCCCAAGTTGTATAATATATCTTAGGACTAAGTGATATAGATTGTCACGATCCCATGCCTTTAGGAAATTGCAACATTATGAGTTCCCTTTCATTTCTTTCTAGGTTGGAATCTACAGACTTGCAGTGTTTAGTTGTTACGTGAATTGTAGGACTAGGTTGTGAGTAAATTCTAGTCTGTTTGTTATTGTTATTGAAGTGTAGTGGTTCGAACTCTTACTAGACACAGATCCAACTACACTGGTTTTGAATTTCATCCGTTTGGCAAGTTCTTTGCCTCTGGTTCCAGCGATACTAACCTAAAGATCTGGGATATTAGAAAGAAAGGATGCATCCACACATATAGGGGTCATACTCAAGGCATTACTGCAATAAAATTCACACCTGATGGTCGATGGGTGGTTTCAGGTGGATTGGATAATGTTGTAAAGGTATAATGGATCACACTTCTAGATTGCAGCTTGTAGTATGATTTTTGTTTTTTCTTTCATGTCTAAACAGAAACTTCCTCTTACTACCAAACAGTTTTGGGACCTAACGGGCGGTAATTTTCCCACCATCATCTTCAATTTCTTAGCTCTCTCGTAATTAATTGTCCTGGGTTTATGCTAATCCCAGCCTCATAAGTGCCGACATTTGGCATTTGGTGCAGGTGCTGAATCGGACATATTATACTCACTTGAAAAAGTATTTTTTTCTTGGGTAATACTTACCATGATAATGATAAATTGATGATAAGAATTGAATTACTCCATGATAAAATTTTCAGCTGTTCCTTCTCATGTCTCTCGTGTCTGTGGTAGCCGGTAGTTGATAGAACAATTTGAACAGAATATCTAAAAGTAGGGGTTTCAAGTTTTGATGTGATTATCAAGGGAAATCTTCTTTAAATGGTTTCACTTTCATTTGGCTTTTTGGGACCTTTGTCAATTAAATATCTTCAGCATGAATTCAGTGAGATGTTATGATGCAACAATTCAGTGATAGACTGATATCTGTTTGTGTCGGTTAATGATACTTTTAAGCTTTTTGGTAAGATGTAGAACATATTATGAAAAAGGACATTGCTCCATAGATATATATTTTTTTGATAGGTAAACGATTATATGTAAGGAGTTGTTAACTTGTTAGGGATGCTCTTTGCCTCCCTTTTATGATACTAATATTCTTTTAATTTCCTTTTTGCTTCCAGATATATGTAATGGTGGAGTCCAAGAGGTGGAGAACAATGAGATGCACATTCCTTTATCTTAATTCATATATTGTAATTTAGTATTTTGTAATGTAATGAATAAAAAACAAATAATATAATATGTAGTGGATTATATTCTGATGCATGCATACTTGCATAGATGAATATTGGAAATATTTTTTGGTTTTACATGCATTTTTATTTTAAGGCAAATTAATTGAAACTTTGATACAGGAGTAAATGATATGTTTCAACCCTCTACTCTTGTATATCTTCCTTTAAAAAAAAAAAAAAAAAAAAAAAACGGGTTCAATCCGGAACCCGGAATCCGGGTTTTCAAAACCCGGATTCATCCGGGTTTCGGCCCGTGTATGACCCGGGTAGATCCGGCCCGGGTTCCGGCCCGGATTTGAAATCCGGGTTCCGGTTTGGGTATACCCGGGTTTCCGGGTCGGAACCCGGATGGACAGGCCTAATATTGAGCTCTGTTTTGAGTTTGAATGGGTAATGGGACATTAGCATGATCGAATGGGTAACTGATACCTCCCATTTGTAATATGATTTAAATGTTAAACATATATTCTATTATGTTCATAGATTTAACTTGGACTAGATAGAACACAATCGGAGAGCGTGGATTGAACACAATTGGAGATCTTATTGTAGAAGTGAATATTTTTGTTACTTCGAAAATAAAAAGTACTCATGGTTTTTTGTTTTAGTAAAAAAAATTTTTGAGTTGGTGATTATTTTAGTCAAATTTTGCAGCTGGCTACAGTGTGATATTTGCAACAAGCTTGGTGATAAAATGGGGACATCTGTTGCTGTTAGATGCCGAGAAGTTCAAGTATTTGTTACGGTATGGTTGAAAAACTGTTGCTTATGTGTGTATTTTGTTTATGAATATTGAAATAAACGATTCTATGCCACCTTTTCACAAACAGAATGAGGTCACTAGGCATGACACTACAGCAAGCAATAGAGGACAACCGCAGAGCGATCGTGATTTACAACAAAAGGGTACCACAGGCACCACTCAACAGCAGAGCACAGTACAACCGATTACAAGTTCTAGAAATTAACAGCAGAGAAATTTGTTATTGGTGTCTACGGTGATTTGTAACCAACTCAATTGATTTTATTCTTTCACATCATGTATAAATACTATCTATTGTAGACAAACTTTATTAATGAAAAACAGAGAGTTTCAGCAATGCATTTCTATTCTTTAACATGGTATCGAGAGCCTTCAAATCGTAGTCTTTCTGATCCATGGCTTCTTCCTCCGAACCTCCTCCTCCACCTCCCACCTTATCTTCCTTCTCACATGTCATCTCCACCAAACTTACCAATGATAATTACCTTCTATGGAAGGTACAAATGTTGGCTTATCTCAGAGGACAAGACCTCTTTGGTTATGTCGATGGGTCTCTTTCCACACCCCCTGAAACCATTGCTGAATCCTCTATTACCATTCCCAAAGCCAATCCCTCCTTTCTCAGTTCGAAACGCACAGACCAACTCGTCCATAGCATTCTATTTTCCTCTCTATCTGACTCTATTATTGGTCACGTACTCTCCTCTACTTCTGCCTGAGCTCTATGGGTTCTTTTGGCTTCAATGTATGCTTCTCACTCTCAAGCAAAAGAGTTTCAACTGCGTTTTCAACTTACTAATCTTTCCAAAGGTGACCAATCAATTTCTAAATATTTTGGAAAGGTTCGACCCCTTGCTGACTCTCTTGCTGCTACTGGTACTCATCTCCCAAACAAAGAGATTGTTACATACTTGCTAAATGGCCTTGGACAATCTTATGAAACTTTTATTACTTCGGTAACAACCAGAGTCAAGCCTCTCTCGTCGCATGAGTTGTACCAACTCTTGCTCATACATGAGGCACGAGCATCCCACCTAACAAGGAACAATGTATCCTCTGTTGAACCCACTGCCAACTTCAGTGCCTCAAGTGGGCGTGACCAACGCGGCCGTGGTTTCTCTCGCGGTGGACGCCAAGGTCGAGGGAGAGGTCCATTCAACTCCAACTCTCATGGTGGTAGAACCAACTCCTTCACAAACTCTGCAAATCCTACACCTCAGTATACTGCCCAGCGCCCTCAATGCCAGGTTTGCAATAAATCTGGCCATGTTGCACTTCAATGCCGATACAGGTTTGATCACTCCTATCAGCTTGATGCTCCACGATCCTTTTTGGCTAACTACATTGCTCCTGCATCATTCTCTGATTCATCATAGTATCTGGACTCTGCAGCTACACATCATATAACTAATGACTTGAATAACTTGAATATTTCATCTAAACAATATAGTGGTGCTGACACAATACGGGTTGGAGATGGAAGTGGTGACTCCTCTTTCAATCCCATGTCTTCTTCTTCTACTTTTTCACTTCGTAATATGTTACATGTTCGTTCCATAACTAAGAATTTAGTCTCTGTTCTTCAATTCTGTATCGATAATTTGTGTTATTTTGAGTTTCACTCTTCTCACTTTTCTATGAAAGACAAACACAGGGGGACTCTCCTCCTCATAGGGCCAACACATAACGGTCTTTATGTCTTTCCTTCCACTAACTCTTCATCTCCATCCACTCATCTTGGTGAAAGAACTACTCTGGAACAATGGCATCGCAGGCTTGGGCATCCATCTCTAGCGTTGGTTTCACGTGTTCTGCACACAAGATGCTTGCCTATTTCTTCCAGCACTACAAGTTTTAAATGTCCTGAATGTCCCCTTTCTAAAAGTCATCAGTTGCCCTTTTGTAATAGTTAGGCCAAATATTCCAGGCCCTTAGAACTCATTTGTGCTGACTTATGGGGCCCGGCTCCTTATGTTTCAAGACTTGGTTTTAAACACTATATCTCTTTTGTTGATCATTATACACAGTATACATGGTTCTTCCCACTGAAATTAAAATCAGATGTCACACAAATTTTCAATACCTTTTTACCTTATCTTGAAAGATTATTCAACTCCAAACTCCTAATTTTACAAACAGATGGTGGAGGAGAATTTAGACCCTTAACTCCAATTTGTCAACAATTAGGCATCACTCATCGTCTCTCATGCCCTCACACGTATCAACAAAATGGACTCGTTGAAAGAAAACATCGGCACATTGTTGAAACCGGGCTCACTTTATTGGCCCACTCGTCACTACCCTTCTCCTATTGGGCCGATGCCTTTGAAACTGTGGTTTACTTGATTAATCTTCTCCTCTCACCCACTCTAAAAAATAAATCACCATATTTTCTAGTTTATAATTCTAAACTAGATTATAAATTTTTTAAAGTGTTTGGATGTGAATGTTGGCCCAATCTCATACCCTATCTTTCAAATAAATTAAATTTCCACTCTGTTTCATATCTCTTTTTAGGTTACAGTGCTTCGCATAATGGCTATAAATGCCTTGACTTAGTCACAAAACATTTATACATCTCTCGAGATGTCAGTTTTAACAAGGCTTCATTTCCACTTTCAAAATCTCTACGCATTCATTCATCTCCTCCAGCCCAGTCAACAACCGTGCCTCTGCCCATATTCTCTCCGTCTATTCTTGGGCTCGGTCCAAGCCCAAACCCACATCACTTTCTCTCTTCATCGTCTACCTCAAGTCAATCCACATCCTCTGCTGTGCCGACACCAAATTCCCCACTCTCATCCTCTGCTCCTATTCTTCGTTCTCCTCTAGTTATTTTACAGCCACCTCGATCTCCCATTATTACATGGGCCTAGACAAACTCGTCTAGACCAAGATAGTTCACTGATGGAACCATTCCATACTCCACCCGATTCTATCTCACCTCCACTTTGACTGTCCCAGACGACCCTTCTAGTTATTCAGCTGCCTCAAAATTTCCAGAATGGAGAAAGGCTATGGGCAAAGAATATGCTACACTTCAACAAAAACTGTACTTGGTCTCTTGCACTCCTCATACCCATGGCTAACATTCTTGGATGCAGGTGGGTGTTTCACACCAAAACAAACGTTGATGGCTCTTTTCAACGAAGGAAAGCTCGTCTTGTGACTAAAGGGTATCATCAACAACATGGCTTGGACTACAACAAGACTTTTTCTCCAGTGGTCAAACCTTCCACAATACAACTTATTCTGTCTATTGCTGTCACTCGGTCATGGCCCTTGTGCCAACTTGATATTGAAAAAGCTTTTTTGCATGGTTCATTAGCTAATGAGGTGTACATGTAGCAACTTTAGGGATTTGTAGATCCACTTCATCCCACATATGTGTGCAAATTGCACAAGGCTCTATACGATTTGAAGCAAGCACCCCATGTTTGGTTTTTCCAACTCAGCTCATGGTTACTTGCATACGGTTTTACAGCTTCAAAGGTAGATCATTCCTTGTTCATCCTGTAGCATTGTGATGTTACCCTCTATGTTATAGTCTACGTAGATGACTTAGTTGTCACAGGGTCAAAATCCTCAACCATTGATCTCCTTCTTCGTGACTTAGGCTATGCATTTCCAGTCAAAGACTTGGGTCAACTTTCTTTTTTTCTTGGACTGGAAGGCGACTACATAGCAGCAGGTCTTTTGCTCACTCAACAAATATACATCAAGAGCTTGCTTCTTCGAAGTCAAATGATTAATGCAAAACCAGTCTCCTCTTCAATGGCAGCTTCTCTCAAGTTATCAAAATTTGACTCTCCAGATTTTGATGACCCAACTCTGTACAGAAGCATCGTAGGTGGTTTGCAATATCTCTCTCTCACAAGGCCAGATATCTCTTTTGCAATGAATAAAATCTGCCAATTTATGTACTCTCCAAAATTTTCTCACTGGAGTGCTGTTAAACGAGTCCTCAGGTATCTCAAAGCCACAATCAGCTATGGCTTACTCTTTAAAAATTAGTCCACCTTCGCACTTCAGTCATACTCAGACTCTAATTGGAGAGGATGTCCAGACAATCGATGGTCAACTGGAGGATTCTGCATTTACCTTGAAAATCATCTCATCTCTTGGAGCTCAAAGAAACAACGGATTGTTGCATGTTCAACAACAGAAGCCGAGTACAAGTCACTCGCATCATCAGCTGCTGAGACAATATGACTTCAAACAGTTCTTAGAGAACTTGGTGTTTCTCTTTCTAAGGCTCCAATCTTGTGGTGTGACAACGTTGGAGCCACATATCTCTCTGTCAACCCAATCTATCACTCCAAAACAAAGCATATGGACATTGATTATCATTTTGTGAGGGATAGAGTTGTTGCCTATGCACTACAAGTTCAATTTTGTAGCTCCAAAGAACAAATTGTAGATGTCCTAACTAAGCCTTTAGTTGCAGAGAAATTCACAGTTTTTAGAACGAGTATCAACGTGGTAGTTACCCCCTTGGACTCGAGGGGGCGTATTGAAATAAAAGATTCTATGCCACCTTTTCACAAACAAAATGAGGGCACTCAGCATGACACTACAGCAAGCAATAGAGGACAACTGCAGAGCGATTGTGATTTACAACAAAAGGGTACCATGGGTGCCACTGAACAGCAAAGCACAGCACAATCGAATACAAGTTCTATAAACTAACAGTAGAGAAATTTTTATTGGTGTCTATGGTGATTTGTATCCAACTCAGTTGTTTTTATTCTTTTACATCATGTATAAATACAGTCTGCTGTAGACAAACTTTATTAATGAAAAACAGAGAGTTTCAGCAACGCATTTCTATTCTTTAACAATGAAGATGGGCAAAGGTCGAAGACCATTCTTTGTTTTTGAGAAGTGAACTACATTAGGCTTGGTTCATGTATCGTATTTAGCTGGATTTGTTCACATTGTTGGCAACTTATATTGTATTCTTGAAAGAATTTTTTATGATCTTGATGTCAAACTTTGAAACTTTATAAATAATGAAGTGAAAATAAGGACTCATAATTAAGCTTTTCCAAAGCTTATTGACAACGTCTAGTGAAACCAAATAGGGATTTTCTGATTTTATACCCACCAGTGTAGTGATGACATGTCATGTGCAACTAACTAAATACAAAGAGTTGATTGATATATCCACAGCATATTGGCTTTGCTTACATAACATAACAATTACATAAACTAACCACATAGTTCTAAGCAAGTAAATTAGTGATGAATATTCCTTTGCTATTTCATCCAATTCTTGTCTCGTGTTTCAAAAAAATTCATCGGCACATTGTGTCAGGGCCTTCCTGCCATCACTTATCCAGGACCCAGGTTCTGAAGTTTGATCACTTATTGGCCTTTGTGATTTGCTCTTGTGTCGAGAGGGTAAAGAGGATTCCATTCTGCAGCAAAAATGTATATTAGTATATACTAGCCTGACCAAATGCAGTTCTTACGATATTAAAAAAAAAAAATTGTAAAGACATATAACAATAATAATAATAATACAAAAAGATGAATACATTGCGTCTAGCTCGCATATGACTTCATATAATCGATCAATATGACTTTGAAACCGCAATATAAGATCAAAGAGCTAAAAGAGTGACTTGGAAAGGGTTTGGGAACGTTCTCCAATGAGGAATTTTTCTACAATTGAATGGAGATATTTCTTGTGTGCAGCCAGTAGATCATCAAGATCCTTTGCGACCTCCAATTCACTTGATAAATTTGACCTTTTCATTGTAAGTTTGTTACAAAATGGTTCATGTCATCCCAAAGAACCTAGCATCGCCGTAGTGTCAAAAGTAGCTGGAACTTGATAGTACACTGCAGCTTAGTGAAGGAATGAAAAGTAATACAGTTCGGTTTCATTGCCTTCCAAGCACCAATAAGCCCATGCTTCACCCGCCTAAACTTCCATAGGAAATTAAAAATTCTTAAATACCTTGCCATAACAAATTCTGTAAACACTGTATCCAAGGGCACTCTTGCATCATATTCCAAGGCAAGTGATAAGAGTAAACAAAAAATAGAGTAACTAGAGGGATTGCAAGCATAAAAATATGCATACCACAGAGTAATTGGAATCCAAAAATAGAGTAATTATATGGTTCGTGTAACCCAAAAACCTACCAAAAAGTCTACAGTTCCAGCAACCCCATAACACCCATGAAGTTCATGAACCTAACAACTAGAAAATCAAGAATCTCAAACAACTAAAACAACGAAAATTACATTTCAAGATTTTTTGAGAGATTTCTTATGAGAGATATGAAAACCACTAAAACTAATCATCCATAACATATGGTAGATTTGGAAGAGATTCCATGCTCTAGGAATGCAGAGCATTTGCCCAAACCAAAGCCAAAAAGAAAAAAACAATTTCACAATGGAGAAAAAATCATATTGAATGATCTGAAAGATATCTGAAGGAGTTGGTGGTGACCGGGAAGGAGTACGTACCTACGGAACAACTAGGTGGCTAGTGGCAATGGGGAAGTGGTGAGTGGTGGCAAAGAAAGGATCCTTAGGCTTGGATGCAGAGAACCTTTTGAAGGTGAGAATGTTCTTGAGAGGATGAAGAAAGGGACCCTAATCTGAAGTTTAACAATAAAGAGAAATTGTGCATTTCGGTGTTCTAATTTCCTTCCCAGTTCCAATTTTCCTTCCCACCCTGTGTTTCATTTAGGTACTGTTTGGCCACAAAAAATTTTCATTTCAAACACAAAATTCTCCTATCATTATTATAATTTTTCCAAATCTCCATACAAAATATAATAACAATTTAACTTTTTTCCTACTTTTTCAAATTCCAAAATAATAATAATATTAAAATATAATATTTTAATATTTAATCTTAAAACTCAAAATTCTTATCTGAAAAATCTCAGTGGCCAAGTAGAACATTAGTTTCAACATCCCAAATTAAATGAAACGAAACGTTTTATTAAACATCCACGTCACACGTTTGTCCAACGCCAACACGAGCCGATTGCATTTAGAGTTTTCCATTTTGTAATTTGTGTACATCTCAACGGTATGGACATTTTTCATGCTTGCAATCCCTTTCATTGCTCTGTTTTTAGTTTCCTCTTTATTTAATACTTTAATAATACTCTATTTAATATAAATCATTGCAACAATTGATCTGTCATTCTCCCACTTTAAAAACTTTACTAAACTCTTTGAACTACACATTCTTCTTAGTTTTAAGTATTTTTTACCAACAATTAATTGTTGAATGAACTATTTTAAGAGATACATCCCCATGCTTCTGACTTCTGAGAGAAAGGTATTTACCATTCTTATAGTAAGTACTATAGTGTGACATGGTAAATAGTTTGAAAGAGTTTAGATATCAAACTGCTTACACCAAACATGATCACACCTGTTTTAGTTTTTTTTGGGAAAATACTTTAGTTATAAATTTATTACACAAAAATAAACCCACAAACTAATGTGGTTGGATGAGGTACGTTAACTTGTAAAATTACTTTTATTATAAAGTTGGTTTAACTAATTCTATGAAGTTACATTAATTTGTCAAACTGATGTTTTGGAGCAGCTTCATATCAAGATGGCATCAATTTTCTCTGGGTTCACCTCGATGCCCCTATCAGAGATGATGAAGTCCAAGAACTTTTCTAAATCTACACCAAAAGCACACTTCACCGGATTCAATTTCATTTTATATTTGTGAAGTACAGCAAAAGATTCTCGTAGGTCAGCTAGGTGCTCGACTCTTTTCCCTTCACCAGCAAGTCATCAATGTATTCCTCCATGGTCTTTCCGATTTGTTGTTTAAATATTCGATTGACTAACCTTTAGTAAGTTGCCCTGATATTTTTCAACCCAAAGGGCATTACTCAATAGCAATAAAGGCCTCTGTCGATAATAAACGTCATCTTTTCTTCATTCGATTTGTTCATGCGGATCTGATTATATCCTAAATAAGCATCCATAAAACTCAGCACTCGGTGTCCCACCGTGACATCTACGATAATGTCTATTCGTGGCAATGGGAAGCTATTCTTTGGGCAGGTTTATTTAGGTCTGTGAAATCGACACATACCCCGCCCTTGCCCCACTGCCTATATATTCATATAATATATATTTATAATATATGTTAATTAAAAAGAAAAACCCAGGCCATGATTAGCAGTATGACTTTGTGTGTATTGGACTCACCATTGCCATGCTTTGCCCAATTTGTCCCTTAATTGTGTTTTGCATTTATAATGTTATATAATATTTTAGTATCTAAATATTTTGCTTGTCTGTTGTTTAGGTTTTATATTCTCAATATACATATGCCAAATCTTAATCCTAAGGACCCAATGATCCATGCTTATCTTCATCCCAATGACCCAATCTCATATTGGTTAATACTTTTAATATTTTGTATTTTAAATTTTTGTTTCATGTTTATAACTTTATAATTCTAATTTATTTTATTTTTAACTTATTAATATTATAGGTTTTATGATCTTGATTCTCATAGTCTCATAGTCTCATAGCAGTCAACACAACTCAATGAACTCACCGCCACCCGACACCCCAAATTGATCAAATTTGAAATTTGATGATTCAGTTCATTTACAATTAATTGTAATGTTGCTACAATAGTTAATAGTACAATTTGTAATATTTACTATTTTTAGATGAGTTTTTAATATTGTAATAGTTTATTAGTTCTCTTAATTTGTATCATCGTAATAGTTTAGTGCCTTAGTGATGATTATTAGTTAATACTTAATAGTATTAGTTGAAACTTATTATATAGTTAATAGTTTATATCCATATAATTTATTTTTTTTAGTTTTTAAATATATTTATTTTTGTAGGTAAATCCTGGGCCCAAAAACAAGTTTGAATACATTTCTAGACCATTGTGGGCTCAAATAATTGAACTGGGCCAAATGTCCAGTTTTTAAGGGGCAGACAGGGTGCCCCACCCCCGCATCCACAGGGGCGGATTGTGGGGAAAAAATCCCCACCCCAGCCCATGCAAGGCAGGGGGCAGGTAGCACCCCTAATCAGCACTAGTAGGCCTGAAAACTGACATTCTAGGTTCGGTAAAGGGCCGAACCGACGCCGACCGACCGGCAGTTATTCCTAATTTTGCCGACCGAAAACCGGCCGTTCAAGGAGCTGGAACCGACCGGAACCGGTTCACGGTCGGTTTTGGCCATTTTGGGCCACTGTTTTGGGCCCCTTTTCAGAAAGCTTTTTTTGCTCATTTTGGGCTTTTCTACTCAATGTAGTGAATTTATTAGTCAATATTCACAATATTTTAAATTTTTCTTCTTGTATTTTTAAAATTCATTACTAGTTTAAAACAATAAAACTAATGTTGTTTTAGAAACTAATAATAGTAACTAGTAAGTTATAATTACTAAATAATAATTTAAAATCTAATAAGTTAGTTAATAACTAACTACTAAGTAATCAATAAAAGTATCCACTAAATGAGTAGTTGTTTAATACAAATACAAACTAACACAAATTATTTTAAGCAATAAACAAGCAACTAACACAAATTAAACATTAAAATCTTAGATCTTTAATTTTTCATTCCATATTCGAAAAGTCTTCAATCTTCAATAGTTGTGACGCCTGATTGTACTCCCATTTCTATATAAATATGAAAAAACAAATTAAGACTAAACATCAAATATTAATAAATTTGGATAATCAATAAATAAATAAAATTAACTTATAAAAATAAATTAATATTGAATGAATACATTACCAGATTCTACTACAAAGCTCTCCACATTATCCATAGCCTCTCGAAGATCAATTGGTGCCGACGGATGTTGTAACCAATTCTGAGTACAAATAAGTGCCTCAACTGTTTTCGAAGCCAATGAATTCCGAAACTGATCAAGTACACACCCTCCTGTCCTAAATGCTGACTCTGAAGTAACAGTGGAAACATGCATGGCTAACAAATCTGGTGCAATCCTTGCAAGTATAGGATAATTAACCTCATTCTGTCTCCACCAGATCAACAAATCAAAAGATGAACTGAGTGCCTCACAACCATCTGATAAATATCGGTCCACCTCTGTTTTAGCAGCAGTTGATTCAATCTCGTTATCTGGCTCATACCAATCCATATACAATTGTGACTCTTCTTCACTTTCTATTGAGGGTGTAGATGTCAAAATGAGCACATGTTCTCGGCTACTTGAAGTAGAACCAAATGTAGCATTGTACTCATCGTATAAGTTGAATAGTAACTGTCTCACACTAGACACCAAATGTAATCCTCGAGTCTCATCATAAATTTTTCTCAAGTTGCGGGTGAGAAGGCCTAACTTATTTCGAGGATCAAGCACAACTGCAACCAACAACAACAAGTTCAGCTTATCCAATGAACCCCAATACTTATCATATTTCGTTCTCATGCTTATGGCCATATTCATCAAACAACTATTAGAACTCTGATTCAGCCTAACCAATTCTTTTTGGAGCATGCAAATCTCCACAAAACTTGTATTTGCCGTGACATGAAGAGACCCAGAAAAGCGACAAGTGGCATCATAGAACATCTTCAAAAATTTCACAAAAATCCGCAGTGTCTCCCACTCATCAGCTCTAGGAAGCCCTATGTGTCCCTCATTAAAGTAAGATAGAAAATTGTAATCCTCACTCTCCATCCGCCTAAAAGCCTTTTCAAATTTCTCAGCCGCATCCAACCTCATGTAAGTTGAATTCCATGGGGTTTGCACATCAAGACACAACAATTTTTTGCAATCAATTTTTTCTTTTCCTGCACACTTCTTAAACTTGTCTAATCTAGCAGGGGAGGATCGCACATATCTAACTGCATTTCTAACCATTGTGATGGCGTCATTACACTCCTTCAAACCCTCATTCACGACAATATTTAAAATATGAGCACAACATCTCAAGTGCATATAATTCCCACCCAACACATTCTCCGTCAAAAAATGCTTCAAGTAAGAAATTGCAGTATCATTTGAGCTAGCATTATCAACAGTGACAGTAAATATCTTATCAATACCCCAATCAAGGAGGCATGATTCAATATATTTTCCAATTGTATCCCCTCGATGATTAGGGATTAAAGAAAAATTTATGATTTTTTTCTTCATCTTCCAATCATTATCAATGAAATGGGCAGTTAGGCACATATAATTCAAATTTTGAATCGATGTCCATTTATCAGTAGTGAATGAAACTCTCATCTCCCCGTCTTTAAACAACTTTCTAAGCTTGGCCTTTTCAGATGTAAACAATTTCATAAAGTCTCTTGCAACTGTAACACGGCATGGCACTTTAAATTTTGGTTCAAGTAACCAAACCAACTTCTTAAATCATTGTCCTTCAACAATTCTAAATGGCAATTCATCAATAATTATTACCATTTCTGCAATGGCCAACCTCACTGCATCTTCACTATATTTGTGGGTTACAAGATTTCTTACCACGCTACTATCAGTCTCTCCAACTTCCTCACCCGCCAATGTTTGTTGATATCTATCTAGAGGCCCACGTTTATGAGGATTTCTTGGACATGCAGATAAGTGGTTTTGCATAGTTGAAGTCCCATTCCTCTTTGAGTGGCATGCATAAATCTTGCCACAATAGTTACACTTAGCCTTCGGATCATCTACGGGACAACCCTCAACTTTCGTAAAATGATCCCAAACAACTGACGGATCCTTCCCCTTCCGTTTCCTAGGAAGTGGACAAGTACTACTAGGAGCACTTGAAGGTTTTGGTGTTTGGGTCTCTCCCAAATTAACGGTTTGTTCATCATTATCAAGATCAATTGGAGTTGATGAGGAATCCATCTAACATATGAAACATTAATTTCAAAATTAATTAAAAAACATAGTTGATACAGTAAAATATATGGTGATAAAAATAACAATAACTAATAATAGCATCAACAAGAGAACAAAGTTTTGCCTATATCATTCACGGCACCAACAAAATAATATATAAAAGGGAGAGAAACAAATATTACAGTTCAATACAGGCAAGAAAAAGTGTGGGGTGGGTTAGGCCTCATCAGGAAAGCAAATCAACAATTTGAAATTGAACTTATCATTTATTGTCTTATCTCTCTTTCTCTCCCTCCTCTTCTCTGAATTAAGCAATCATAAAAATAAATAATAACAAGTACCTCATCAGCAAAACAAACAAGAATTGCAAGAGCACCTCAAACTATAAGCATAATGACAAAGAAACTCAAGAAGTTAAAAACTCATAAAGAATGCTTCCACACTACTGTTATACAAGAGCGAAGCAACCTTACATTTGAAATTTTAATTTGATGAGATTCATTTTGTGTAAGATGGGAAAACCAACTCTGTTACTCTATAACACTATCTTCACGAACTTATCATTTGCACATGGGAGCTATATAAAGTTATAAACAGATATCATAACACTAAAAATAACACTAAAAAGCATTAATATTCAGGACTATATAACACTTAAACATATATCATATTCGGGACTATATAACAGTATAACACTAAAAATAAACATTAATCTAAATTAAATTAGAGCTAACTCATTACTCATATATAACCCAAATCCAACTTAGTAAAATGTAAATAGCAAGATCCTATCCAAAAAAAAAAAAACTTGGTAAATAGCAAGATCCTACCCAAATCCAACTCATAGCCATTACTTACACCGAATCACCGATAGAGGAAGGGGCGTCGTGCCGTCGAGCAGAGGCTGGGAATCTGAGAGAGGGCTAGACGCAGGGAGCTGAGCAGTGAGCGGGAGAGGGCCAGATGCAAGAGAAGCGATCGCCGGCCGTATGGAGGATGGGGGTTTCTATTTTCAGAAACTCGAAAACCCCAGATGGAAATGGAAAGGCCGAAGGGGGAAGGGGGGTATTTTACCCTAATACCAAACAGCACCATTTGGCTTAAGCCAAACGGTGCCGTTTACATTTAAACTGAATAAGTTAAGACGTCAGAGAACGATGCCGTTTCAATTATTAAAGTGAAACGGCGTCGTTTTATATGTATAAAAAGGAAAATATATATATAACTTAACGATCGGTCGGTTTAGCGGTTTATTTAGCCCTGAAACACACGCCGAACCGACCGATGTCAGTTCATGAGAAATTCCCTCGACCACCGACCGGTTCTTGGCCGGTTTCGGCGTCCTGAGGTCGGTTTCGGTCGGTCTGAGGCAGTTTATCGATTTTCTGTACACCCCTAAGCACTAGGGCTGCACACCGATCCACCCGGTCCATAATTTGGTCCGACCCGACGGGAAAACAAAATACGATCAATCCGATCCGGTCCGTGAAATTCAAGTCGGGTCTAACCCATTCTAAACCCATTCGCGTTCTCCTCGTTTGTTCTACCACAGTAATTCTTGCATCAAGAGCATCACCATGAGGGGTGCCAATTGCAGCTTGGCCAATAGCCTCAGACCAGCTGAGGAACACGATTCTGATTACAGAATTGCTCGAAGTTGGAATTGTCGTGAAGGACTGGTCATGCCAGGCATAGCTAGTGACGTCAACACTGTAGAAAAAGCTGTGAAACTATTGATGGCATCGAAGAGAGGGCGGCAGATTTGGGCAGTGCTGTCAGGCGGTCCATGGATAAAGGTGGAGTTTCCCGCATGGAGTTGGATTCTTTCATTGCTCATATCTCTAGGTAGGTAAAGTACTACTGGATCAGACTTTGGGACATTAAACGAGAAGAAAGACAAAGATAATAAAACAAAAAAAAAAAAAAATTCCAGCAACCTGGCCAAGGTGAAGAGATCTGAGACCCAAGGAACAAATACTAGAAAGCAATACAAAAGAAGGTGTAGGAATCGTGCAAGAAGCCATGTGGGTCGTAGAGGACGAACCCGTTGCAGGGGAAGATCTGGACGCAAGGTGGAGCAGCGACATAGGGCAGCAACAACGGTGAAGACGACGGCGACGACGAACAGCAATGGACGACGACGACGATGAATGGTGACGGACGACAGAGTGGTCACACCGGTGGCTAGGGTTTGTGAAACGAGGGGAAGAGGTATCAGCCTTGGTTCAAAACACATTGCCAGTATCGGTTTCGACCGATAATACTTAAGCTCGACCCGCTAGTGACGTGGGTCCAAAGAACCCAACTTTTGTCGGGTGGGCTCAAGCCGGTTCATGCGGACGGATCGGCCCAATGCATTTCATGCACAAGCCTAATCAGCACCCATGGTGTTGCCTATATACTAGGTTGAGCCACACCTCTGGGTGATCAATTTGTTGTTATCTCTTTTTACTAAATAAAATTTCTTTATTTTATATTTTACTATATAACTTTTAAGGTTATTTATGTTTGAAACTGGAAAATGGATAAAGTACAATTCGTTTGTAGTTTGGCCGTGTGATTGTCAAATTGCTAGTTTGGAGATTGATTGCGAATTAGGAACACATGCATGCTTGCCTTATACCATAATATATAATAATGATATAATTATTAACAGTTTTAATAGTATTAAATATAAGTAATAGATTCCCAATATGAGTATAATATATATAATGGAATAATTGTATATTTAACATATATTTTATTTCATACAGAAAATAGTGTTTGAGTTGGATGCCTCAATCAATCGAGGGGAACTACAAAGTCACCGGCGAGGAGACCTAAAAAAATAGTCAATTATATTAAAAATGAAATACTAATTGATATATGAAAAGACTTATAATATATTATAAATATGTTAGATTGTAACATCTTTTTAGTATAAAATAAATATAGCATATCTTATTAAAATATATTAATTTATAAAATAATTTAATGCAAACCCAAACTGATGCGAGGGATTTGGACCCAAATTCTATGTTGATTGCGTCAAACTATCTTAAGAAGATACAAATATAAAAAGAAAAGCTTAATATCTTGCTTAGACTAGGACAATATCTATTGGTTTTTCTCCAAATCATCTGTTCATTTTCGCTTTCTTATGAAATATTTTATTTTAAATTTTAGTAGTGATTCTAATTTTGATTTTTGCCAAATTTTTTGCAGAATTATTATTTAATTATGTATTTATTTTTCATTTTTTAAAAATTCTCCTAATCTCGAATTCTTAGTAATTCTCATTTTATCAATAATCAATATTTTATAAATAATCTCGAATTCAAATTTGATAAATAATCAATATTTTTTAAAGTTTTCTTTTTATTTTGCATCTTTTCTCAATTTCAATTTTTAATTTATGTTGATTAACTAGCAATCAAAATAATTATTATTTTGTCCGGTGTCATAGTTATATATATATATATATATATATAAACCTACCACTTCACTTCAAGATTAGTTGAATAGTGAATTGAGAAGAAATCTGAAAGTTAATTAATATTGTTATAATATTTATTTTTTAATATTTTTTTATTTTGATATTTAAAAGAATCAAATTGTTTATTATATTCTATTTAAAATTTTAAAAATATTATAATAATGAGGTAAGATGATTATGGTACCCAAACAAGGCCTAAGAAGTCTGTGAAGTAGGAGGATCATTATTTGGGGAGTGATTTCTATTTATGCTTATTAAATAATTAATTAATAATGCAAATGATTGTTAAAAAACTTTATTTAAAAAAACTCATATTTTATTATATAATTTTGCAAAATGTCTGCATTTATTGCACTACAACAAATATGGTTTTTAGCGACAGATTATAAATAGTGACAGTTTCTAAACTGTGACTAAAACGTATTTATTGTGACGGTTTGTGAGAACTGTCACTAAATGTTGGGCAAGAATATTAAAACGTTCGGACGTTTCACATAATACGTTCGCACATCACAATAACGTTCGAATGTTATGTATATTGACATGCGAACGTAAAAATATTAGCGCGAACGTTCAAACGTTTTTATAAATTATGTGCGAACGTTAATATATTAGTGCCAATGTTCGAACGTTAAAGTGATAAGGTTCGAACGTTATATGTTAATTTACATAAATTAACCATAATATATATTTTTTTAATGGTAAGGTTGAGTAACGGTATATTAAAATAAAATTAAGAGTAGAAATTAAGCTACACAATACATACATTAAATATTTGTGTCCATTACATATGTCGAAAATAAAAAATAAAATATGATAAATTTTTACAAATCATTTTCAGAACTGCTGTTTACAAAAGATCGAAACTCCTCAGTCAACGTCTCAACCTTATTGTTTAGCACATCTACATGATATGCAAGATGTGCGACAGCCTGATCTATATGCGCAATCTATCTATCGATCTCTCGGTCTATATACGCCTTCATATTTGTCATCATTGCATCAACCCAAGTAGGTCGCACATCCCCAGCAGATGTAACTCCCGGCTGCTGACTAGTACTCGCCGACGGGCGAGCAACATCGGCCCCAGACTCAGTCGGGGGAACAAGATCTGGCGTAGGACCAGATTGACGCTGAGCTGAGCCTCTCCCCTGTCCAATGCTCCGGTGGTGTGTGGTTATGTTGATGGGGCTCATCTGGTTTATCACCATCTCCTCCGTCTGGAGTGGCACTCCCCGGGCTAGTAATAAGTGGCTGATGATGACTCCGTACAGGAGATTATCCGTGGTAACGATGCTAGCCTCATAACGGATTCGCTCAAATATAACAAGGGGCAAGTCAATGGGCTCACCACGTGCCAAGAAAATCAAGAACTGTGCACGAGCCCGACTGAATGTGCTCTCATGTGCCACCGGGTCTACATTTGTTGCAACAAAAATGTGCAACATGCGAAAGAAAGGCAGCAGCTGATTCTGGCTGAAGGAGTTCAGACTATCGAGCTTTGTGCGGTCCGTGCCAGTGAGGATGTAGAAATCCTGGTCCCGCTCATCATCACCAACCTCAGCAACAATAGGATCACCCTCGGGTCGATCTTTTTCATGACTGGGCATAAACTCAACAGGGCCCGAAGATGAAGCAGAAGCGGCTGGATCTGCCTCAAATATGCCCAGGGAAAATACAGCTGCTATGTCACCAGCCTGAGCAGCTGTTGACTCAGGTAGTATACGCGGAATCTGGAGTAAGTCGGCGAGAACATCCACCGAGAACTGAAACTGTACACCGCGTACACTGAGAGTATGGGATGATGCATCGTTAGGCATGGTGGCCATCCCAATGTAAAACTCTCGAACCATTGAAGGGTAAATCTTTCCCCTCAATGTGCATATGGGGCCCCAGCCTCTGGTGACGAAGACGTCTCTCAGCGTCTTCTGCTCCCAGCTGAGCTCATCAAACTCATTAATGAGGATTTCTCGTTCCCCCATAATAGTTCATGCCCCCAGTCGAGTAATGTCCGGATTGCCTCCATCCCTCCCTCGCTTCCTTGTCGTCATATACTGAGCCATATCCTGAAAATTTTAAAAAAATATAAGTTATAATATTTAAAAAAAATTATTAAAATCACAGATACATACGTATTATGACATATATGGATTATACAGAAAATTAAAATATCATCCTTATAAATTTACATAATTTTGCCAGTAAAATTTTTAAATAATTTCACTTTTTCAATATCTAAAATAATAATAATAAAAAGAAACAATATAAAAATATTTTAATAGGAAAAGTTCGAACGTTATTGAACGTACGTTCGCACGTTAAAATTAAAATTGTCACGTGCGAACTTACAAAGATGATACGTTCGGATGTTCTTATCGAACGTGCCAATTAAACGTTCGATAAAAACGTACGAATGAGTTCATTACGTCTGAACGTATGATATAAACGTTCAGACGTAATGAATTTGAACCGTCATACGTTCGGACGTTCTTACTAGTCGAAGAAGACCAATGGTTTACGTTCGAATGTTTTATCCAACGTTCTGTTAAAGCGTTGGATAAAACGTTCACACGTAAAAATAATACGTTCGCACATTATCATTTAACGTGCGAACGTAAAGAATACTAAAGGTCACACGTTCGGACGTTGTGTCGTGATGTCCGAACGTTACGACACGGAATCGCTGAGTCGACTCAGCCATTACTGAAAGCTTCGAAACGCATGTTTCGAAGCCACAAACAACCAAAATAATAGTCTACTAACAGTGGGGAATGTTTCTACGGTCCTATTTTATCAATTTAGTGCGAATGGTGGCTGGAAATGCAAGTGTTCTAACTGGCCTACGGTGGGTTTCGAATTTTTGAAACCCACCGATTAAAATGGTACTAAATAGAAGAGGGAGAGGCACATTACCTTTTAGTGACGGTTGCGGTGGCGGATGGCGACGGTTGCGGCGGCGTGCGTGGCGGAGAGGAAGAAAGTTTTTGAGTTTTGGATGAATGTTATGGCCTGGAAACCGTCAGGCCTGGCTTTATATATAGTTAACGTTCGAACGTTTATTAATTAACATTCGAACGTTTCCTCTACATGCGAACGTATTGCATTATACGTTCGGACTTAGAATCAGACGTGCGAACGTATAACTTTTACGTTCGGACGTTAATTAAAATGTCCGAACGTTTTAATTATAACATTCGAACGTTTTAGACTATATATTATATTATATATATTATATAATATATTAATATAATATATATTATATTATCTATATATTACTATATAATATGATATATTATATAATAATATTATATACGTATAATATACGTATATTATATAGTATATAGTGTATATAGTGTTATATATAGTATATAGTGTTAATACGTATATAGTGTTATATACGTATTATATACTATATTATATAGTATATAGTATATACGTATTATATAGTATAGTATATAATATAGTATATAATATAGTCTAATATTAACAATAGTATAATAACTAACGTATATTATACTATTGTTATATAGTTATTAACTATATATATAATATATACTATAGTTACTATAGTATTAACTATAAAATATATAAAATAT
This sequence comes from Carya illinoinensis, assembly GCF_018687715.1. Lineage (NCBI taxonomy): Eukaryota > Viridiplantae > Streptophyta > Magnoliopsida > Fagales > Juglandaceae > Carya > Carya illinoinensis. The sequence continues at coordinate 2,726,142 of NC_056765.1, forward strand.
ATATAATATATAAATATTAATTTTCTAAATAATATATACGTCTTAATATAATTATATATATAATAGGTTAGTATTATATATATATCATAGTTACATATAGACTATAGTAGTATATGACTTTAATATACTACTATAGTCCATATATATATTGTTGGATATATATATACACTAATTGTATACACAAATATAGTATATATTTGTAGGAGCGTTACTATATTATTATACAAGTTGTATATATACTATATAATATACTAGTAGCATATTATATCTATAATATATACTATATATTATAGATACTATATTATATAGTTATTATATATAGATTTATATACTATATAATACTTATACTATACTATCTAATAACTTTGTTACTTTAATATAGTTATTAGATATAGTATAATATCTACTATAATACTAGTATAATATACAATTAGTACTATATAGTATATTACATATATACTTATTATAACTATAATATAAAATATAGTTATTATATTATATAGCTGTAATATAATAATATATTTTATATTATTAGTTAATATAATATTAACTAATATTATAATTTAATATTTAAATTATTTATATATTATTCTAACTTCAGTTATGTAAAAATAAAATAATCAAATTTACATTCGAACCTTCTTTAATAACGTTCGGACATAATAATAAATTCAGAGGAAATTTTTTCACTTAAACCAAAAATTAACAGTAAGTTCGAACGTTAAATATAACGTTCGAACGTTAACAAGTTAAGTTCGAACGTATTATATAAATGGTAGGCGGGATAATTATAAGTTCGAACGTTACAAAGTGAACGTTCGGTGGGTAAATTAACGTTCGGACGTTGAATGAACGAACGTTAATTCTATAAGAAGCAGAATATAAAAGTTTCACGCACGGGAAAGCAGAGTCATTTCTGCTTTCTGCCGTGCGTGAATTTGGAGAGAGAGAGAGTTTTAGAGAGAGGGAGAGAACGAGAGAGTGCATGTTTGTTAGTATGAGAGAGATTAAACGTGTGAGAGAGAGTTTGCAAAGGAATTATAAGCATTAAGGTAATTTATTTTTTTTCTTTATTTTGTTTGTAATTTACATAATATTTGTCAATTTTTTATATATATATTTAACTAACTAATATTGTGTATTTTTTGAAGGATCATTTGTTGTGAATTGTTGAGAATTTTTGATTTTTGAAGAGGAATTTATTTTGAGCACAAGGTATATACTAAACTCTATTTAGTTATATTTTTATTGTGGACTTAATTTGTGATATGGATTGTGTTGTTTGGATGAATTAAAAAGAAAAATTGTAGACTTTTTATATGTTTATTCTTAATGTGATAATGTTTTAGTATATTGCATGGTGTTGAATAATAATTATTTGTGACTATAGTGTATGTTTTAGTTGTAGTTTTAGTAATATGTTGTAATTAAAGAATATATATAACAAATTCGAAATAAATAAATAGTATGATTATTTGTTGTGCATAGTCGATATTAATCTTTTAGGTGTATTGTATGGTGTTGAATAATAATTATTTGTGAATTTTTGTGTATGTTTTAGTGTATGTTTTAGTAATATGTTGTAATTAAAGAATATATAACAATTTCGAAATAAATAAATAGCGTGATTATTTGTTGTGCATAGTAGATATTATTTACTAATTGGAGGACTATATGCAATATATAGAGTATATTTGAATAGTTACCATAATTATAAGTTATAATATTATTTACAACTACTATCTATATAATTAGTTAAATAACTAATATAATAAATATTTTATATTACTAAGTGTCAATTATAAGGCATAATTATATAGTAAGAATTAAAATTTGTATTAGTAAAATTATCAATAACATATAAGTATCTATATTATATATATAACAATTATTAAAAATTATAATTATAAAATAATAATTCCTAAAAATCTAATAGCTCAATAATAACAAATATTTTATCTAATAATATATTGTATAGAGTTATTAGTATCAATCCCTAATAATAATTTCTAAGTAATTATAAATAGTATTAAAGAAGGAATAATAAGAAATAGATAAGTAATTAATATAATAATTACTTATTATTATAATAATAATTATAACATTTTTGGCAATAATAGTAATAATTATATAATAACTTATAACAATTAAGTGTTATCAATATATAGTATAACTAATAATTATAATCTAATTTACTATATATTATATTAAATAGGAAATAAATAAGTCTCTTATATGTTACTTTATGCTATATAATAACATATAAAATTTCTAAGTATTATCAAGAATTTATAATAGTAATTATAAACTAATATATAGTAGTGTTATATATTATATAGCTGATAATAAGTATAATCTGTTATTAGGAATTATAAATGTTATTAGTACATAATGTTAATTCAAACAATGTGTACTAATTTATTTGTAGACTTTTTTGTTAGATATTGTATAACATTGCATAAATAACCTTAGACCCGTTTGGGAATTAGTGTACATTTAGGTGTACATTAATTCCTGAATTGTCCAGTGTGGACAGTTTGAGATTATATTATCTGTATTGCACATAAACGTTATTCCTACTTTGAACGTTTAGCATGAAATTTCGGTGTCTTCCTCATTTGTTCTTCGGGTATACTGTTCTTAGGGTCATAATTCCTATATGTGAACATGTATACTTGGAGAACTATGGGGAAGTGCTGCCGAAATTTCTATTAACGTTCAAAATAGTAGAGTGACGGGACTTGTGCAATATGGAGAATATAATCTCGAATGGGATAGGACCAACTACCTTGAGAAAGAGTACTTTGAACATGATGTATCATGACATGCATGTGTATTTAACTCTTATACGTGTTACTAAAAAATTAGATGTTTTTAGAAATGGATAAAAGTTGGATGCGTCTACGCGATAGACTTAGAAAAGATTACATACCCTATGCACGTGGAGTAAGGGCCTTCATTGATTTTGCAAAGGCCTCTGCTGATAGTCGTGGTTATATTAAGTGTCCATGTCGAGGTTGCAAAAATTTGTGTGCGATAGGATTGGATGAAGCTGAAAGTCATATATTTGTGAACGGTATGGATTTGGAGTATACTCGATGGGTACTGCATGGTGAGCCGTATGCAGAATCAGTGGATGACTTATTCAGTCAGCGGGAAAATTTACGGCACGTGGATGATGATTATGAGCGAGATGAGATGGAGGAGATGTTGAGTGACATTGGAGTTGGGATGTTTATGGATGAGGTTGACGACAATGGCTCAAGTGGGCGACGGAATGATTCATATAATTTTCCAGAAATGTGGGAAGATGCAAAGCGCGAGCTTTATCCAGGCTGTACAAAACATTCTAAAATGTCATTTATTGTGCGGTTGCTTCACATAAAGTCATTGTGTGGAATGTCAACCAAAGCAATTAACATGGTATTAGACTTATTTAATGAAGTGCTTCCCGAAGGATCTGCATTGCCGAAGAACTTTTATGAAGCAAAATAGTTGAGAAAGGGATTAGGGTTTGAGTATAAGTCCATACATGCGTGCAAGAATGATTGTGTTTTATTTTGGAATGAGAACGAGGAGAAACAAGCATGTCCTGTCTGCAGAGAGTCGAGGTGGAAGGATAAGAAAAGAGTGCCGGTTAAAGTATTGCGATATTTCCTATTGAAACCCCGGTTGTAAAGATTATACATGTGTAAAAAAATAGCTCACGATATGAAGTGGCATAAAGAGAAAAGAGTTCAAAATGATGGATTTATGAGACACCCTGCTGACTCACTTGCGTGGCAATCTTTCGATAATCAGTATCCAGAGTTTGGGATAGAAGCAAGGAATGTGCGCCTCAGACTCACAACTGATGGATTCAACCATTTTGGAAATATGAGTACAAGTTATAGCACTTGGCCTGTATTGTTGATTCCGTACAATCTTCCATCATGGAGGTGCATGAAGGCACCCAACTTTTTGTTAACTTTGCTTATCCCCGGCCCGAGATCACCTGGGAATGACATTGACGTATATTTGCAGCCGTTGATTGAAGAGTTGAAAGAGTTATGGGAAGCAGGCGTCAGAACTTATGATACATCCACATCAACAACTTTTCAGATGCATGCTGCGGTAATGTGGACGATAAATGACTTTCCGGCATATGGGAATCTTTCCAGCTGGAGTACTCAATGAAAGTTAGCGTGTCCGACGTGTAATAAAGAAACTACTAGTGAGTGGTTAAAATATTCTCAAAAGTTGTGTTTCATGGGTCATCGACGTTATCTACCAACAAATCATGCATGGAGAACAGAATCCGCTAAGTTTGATGGACGAGTAGAAGATAGAATTGCGCCATATGAATTGTCTGGGAAAGAGATCCTGGAACAATTGGTACATGTGGCAGCGAACAATTTTGGCAAAGGTCGGGGAAAGAACAAGAGAAAACGAGGCCTAGCAGAATTGAATTGGACAAAGCGTAGTATTTTTTTTGAGTTGCCGTATTGGTCGTCTTGCATGTTGCGACATAGTTTGGATGTAATGCATATTGAGAAGAATATTTGTGATAATATACTCGGTACATTGATGAGCATCGATAAAAAGATGAAAAATACGATTAAGACAATGAAAGATCTTGAGAGAATGGGAATTAAACATAATTTGCATTTACGAGTGGAAGGTGAGAGGATGGTCATGCCGCATGCATGTTTTACAAAGACAAGGGAGGAGAGGATGGACTTCTGCAAATGATTGCAAGGCGTGAAGTTGCCAGATGGTTATGCTTCAAATATCAGTAGATGTGTAAGCCATGATGACTGGAAAATTGGTAGATTGAAAAGTCATAACTGTCACGTATTTTTGCAGAAGTTATTACCGGTGGGAATTCGTGGGAAGCTAACATCTGTTGTACGTGTTGCCATAACTGAACTGTGTATGTTTTTTAAGGATTTGTGTGCTCGTGTAGTGAATTGAGATATGTTGCAGAAACTAGAAGAAGACATTGCTACTATACTATGTAAATTTGAGCAAATTTTTCCACCGTTATTTTTTGATGTCATGGTCCATTTAGCAATACATTTACCCCGGGAGATCATGTTGGGTGGACCGGTACAGTTCGGTTGGATGTATGCAGTTGAAAGATATTTAGGCCGACTGAAGTGCACTGTTGGGAATAAAGCCAGAGCTGAGGGTTCAATAGCAGAAGCCTATATACACGATGAATGGTTAACATTTTGCTCTTTATATCTTCGTGGTGTTGAGACACGATTTATTCGTCAAGAACGAAATGCTGATCTTGCTGCTCCGCCTCCTCGTGAGCTATCAGTGTTTTCTCAGAATGTACAACCTTTGGGTGCACAAACAGGTTACGATTTACTTGATACAGAATTGGGTAAAGTTCGGTGGTACGTGCTAAATAATTGTCAGGAGATTGATCACTATCTCAGGTATGTCATTGTACAAGGTTTAAATAATTCTAAAGATAATGAGGAATTTCTTTAACTATTATTATGTAAAATAATATGATAAATTATACTATACAGTGAGCACATGGACAAACTTAAGATGGAAGGCGTCGAGGATATAGTGGCAAGACACGAGTCAGAATTTTCTAGATGGTTTGAACAACGTGTATGAACTAAACTCTATAATATATGTTATATGATGAAAGTTTTAACTCTAGCTAATATTTAATAAATGACATTATTTAAATTGTTAGATATTGGAACAACGTGCTCGTGATCCCAGATTAGTCTCTTTTGAATTGTATGCATTGGCTCGTAGTTCATCAAACAGAGCACTTCGATACACTGCATGCACAGTTCGAAGTTAGAGATTCCATACTCTGGACCGTGAACGTAATAGAAAAACTCAAAACTGTGGTGTCTTGGTCTAGGGGAGTCATGGAACAGATGATATTGATTATTATGGTGTCATTCGTGATATTATCGAATTGAAATATCTGGGTGGGTCTATAACATATGTCTTTAAATGTGATTGGTAGGATCTAAGCGGTGGTCGGGATTCGATATATAGGGATAATCATTTTATGAGTGTCAATACTGCATCTAAATGGTACGAAGATGATTCATTCGTACTGGCTTGTCAAGCTACTCAAATCTATTACTTGATTGATCCAATGAAAAGTGCTGATGAAGATAGTGGAGAGAAAACTTGACGAGTTGTACAAAAATTTGTCCCTCGAAATATATATGAAGTAGGAACGAGTGCAGATTACGATAATAGTAAAGATGAAGATGACACTCCAAATGTAGAGGCTTACCAGGAAGATTGAGGAGGGGGTATTAACTTATTTGTTGACCTTGGTGCACTCGAGTTGCTCCCCTTATGTAGAGATGACGTCCCACTCATCCATCTCGACCCGTCTTCATTAAATTATCATTCAATTGAAGAAAGTGGGAAAAGTACAGAAGAAGATTCAGAAGAAGAAGACGAACAAGAATCCGAGGGGGAAGTGGATAAGGATGATGAAGAAGAGCTTGATAATGATGACGAAGATGTTATACAGAGAGATTCTGAAACAAACATGGAAAATACATCTGAAGATGAAGACTAAAAGTACTAAAAAGTTTATTCATATACAGCCATTATAGAATTTTATAATAAATATAAATTTATTCTAATAATATTTTTTTGTTATATATAATCATTTCCAAGTATGCTGCCAAAAAGACAAAGGAGAAATATGTCTCCTCCACCGAGTCCAAGTCCTGAACCCATTGAGGACTCCCCACCTGAGGAGTCTGTTCCCGAAGATGAAGTTAACATTACAGAGAACGATGCACAGTCGACACCTACCGGTAAGGAATGTTTACGTTAATACTATATATAATCAAGAGGTTTGTTTCAATAAATAATATATATAACCTTCAAAATTATATTATCATCTATTAGTTGATGCATCTGCTCGTCGCGGTCGTGGCTATATACGCGGCATCTCACTTGAGAAAAATCGAAGGCATGGTAAACTGAAAATCACAATTCCTGATAATTCCACTGGAGGAGGGAATGATAGTGCAGCAGTGCTTTCCTCCTATATTGGCACAGTAGTTCGAGCTTACGCTCCATTTTATGTGCGCTCCTGGAGAGATGTGCCGAATGAGATTAAGGAACACATTCGAAGTCGTGTGCTGGTGAGTTTACTTATTATATCATTTTTTTCACCTACATTAGTTTATCATATTTTTAACGTAATTAATTTATAATTATGATGAATTTGACCTCGACTTTGGTCGTAGCGAGGATTTGAGAACTGTGAATGAGTTAATGGCTACACTATTCCGACGTCACAAGGGACGATGTCATGACCATTTCAAGAAATTTGAGACGTTTAAAGAGGCTGCACAGTGCCCTTTCCAGCAGATGAAATTAGATGACTAGATAAAGTGTTGTGATCTTTTTGCCTCTCCAGAATATCAGGTATTTTAGATTTATTTTCTATAATTATTTACATTTATATTTGTTGTTTATATTATATGTATGTACATATATTATAATTAACGGTGAGAATTATTTTTGTAGCACTTAAGTTTTACAAATGCAAATAATAGATCTGCTCTGACTATTCACCATCGTGCTGGTTCAAGATCATTCCATCATCTTGCTGAAAAAATGGTAATTAATAAACACAATCATTCATATTTTTTCTTATTATTCTTTTATAGAAGTACTAACACTGTCTTTTTCAAATTACTAATGTCGTTTTCTTAGAAACTTGATGATCCTGAAAACTTTTCCCTCATTCATGTCTATGCTGCTGCTCACACTAATGAGCATAGTGAGTGGATGGATCCTGCAGCTGCAATTAATTATGTAAGCGGTGTTTCTTTTGTTAAATAAATTATGTAACATGTGATTAAATTATTTTTTATTTGTATTTCTTTTAATATGTTATTTATTGTGTGTTTTGATCTTTCAAACTGCAGGAAAAAATGATGGAGATGCAGTCAGCTTTTGGGGAATCCTCTCCTAGTGATTTGGACATTTTTTCACAGGTGCTTGGGCCCAACTCTAGTATGGCAAGAGGTTTGGGACGATCTTTCAAGCATTCCAGTTCATCTTCCTCAACCTCATCAACATCACAAATTAATAATCTTACCAAAGATTTAGAAGCTGCACGACGCGAGAATGAGTATATGAGGTCTAGACAGCAAGAGTTGGAGTCCCTCTTAGAGCGACAGTCTCATTTACAGACACGTTTGCAGGACCAACAAAGAGACCAGGAGGAAAGAATCCGTAGTGAGGTCCAAGAGCAAGTGTAGCGGGAGATGATGCTGCAAATGGAGCGTGTTATGTCATTGCAACAGAATCGTGCTGGGCGAGGAAAGAAAAAGAAATGAATTTTATTTGTGTATTACGTTTTTAACATCTAATTTGAAAACAGTTTCAAACAATGTTGGTTGTGAAATATGTACTGTAATATGAAACAATTGATTTATTTATTAAGTGGATCAGTTTAGCATTTCTGATATGTACGTTCGAATGTAAATAAATTACGTTTCAACAATATTACACGTTCAAAAATACATTCGAACGTAACCATACGAAATAGTAAAAAAATGTTCGAACGTTTAAACCCAGGTTAAAAATACGTTCGAATGTCAAACAAGTATAACTTTCCAAACATCCGAACGTACACTTTACGTTCGAACTCTACTCTCTTAACATTCGAATTAACGTCCGAACATTATGATGCAAACGTGCGGACATTATTTCATTTTCGTTGGATTCGAGATTCGAACGTAACGTTCACACGTACAAACGTTCGAACGTTTACATTATACGTCCGAATTATAATCAACAAACGTTACCTTTTCTCGTTCAGATGTCAGCTCATCATTTTACGTTCGAACGTAATATTTTACGTTCAAACGTAATTTTTTGTGACAGATTCTAACCGTCACAGAAAATGATACGTTTGAACATTATTTCAAACGGCACTTCCCCAACAGTCACTAAAAATATTTTTAGTAACGCTTGTACAGTAAGCTGTCATCAAATGTAATCCGTGACGCACATTACGTGACAGTGGTGGTGACGGTCAGAAACCATCACCAAATATATTTCGTGACATTTTTTCCATTTCTTGTGACAGTTTCATCTGTCACTAAAACCTATTTTTGTTGTAGTGTTGTATGTCTAACAATAATATGTTAAAAGGATGTGGATGTAATTACGTACAATTAATTTATTATTAATTTACAATTTTACAGTAAAATTATAGTTTTTGAATTTAAACGTATCAAATTAAAAATAAAAATAAATATGTTTGAAAAAGAAATATTTAATTAAATAATTGCAAAAAATATGTGTATTAGTAATATTTATAATTAGGAGAATAAGAGGTGACAAACAAATGTGTCAACCAAATATGCACATCAAAACAATGAGTTTTGTTTTTCTTTAAGTATTTTTTGACATCTTTAACTATTAAAAAATAAAAAAATATAAATTCACTAATAGTTACTTTTTTTTAACTATTAAAAAAACTAAAAAATAAAAATATATAAATAGACATATTTAATGGACATATTTGACACTTGTACTATCATTTTTCTTTTAATTTTTGTTGCTAGAGTTGTACGCTATCAAGATCCTCCCTAGACCCTTTGATTAAGTAACTTTTTTTTAAGGCATAACTTCTTTTAATTTGAAAATGAAAGAGACACTACACAACGTCGTGAGATCTTCAAGTAAGAGATAAATAAATAAAATGACTCTTATAGTACTGATTATTCATTTAATATTGTTCAAAATATTTTTAATGATAATAATAAATATCCTAAAAACTATTTTATTTATCTATTTCTCTTTTATTATCGCCTTAAATTTAATTAGCTAAAAATTTGCAAACAACTTATAACAGGTGACCCTCCGTATTAAATAAGATAAATGTGCATTGACTTTTGTTTATGGTCTAGCAAATAAGGAGTTATAATATTTGTTGCAACAGTTGCATGCACACAGGCTGGCTGAATAGACTTGAGCTTGAGCCTTGTTTCACCATCAATGGACAAGTACTACTCAATGAGGTCGTACATGCACAATTTCATTTAATTTGCGAAGAAGACGTCGTTAGAATGGCATCACCCTGTAAACCTCACTCACGATCAATACATTGATCGATCCCTCCAACAATCAAATTGTGTGGATTATTCTCTCCTCTAAATCAAATTGTGTGAACCTCCGTGTGAAATATAATCTTTATTTTTCCAACCGTAGAAAATGATAGCAGCAAATGACACGAAGACACTTGTATTTGAACTCACAATCAATCGTGATGGCCGGCGTGATCCAAGAGAGACCCTAAACAAAAATCCATGCACATGTATTTTATAATAGGTATGTTACACACAAATTTAAAGGTATTATTAAAAATAGATCTGCTTTTTAAAAAAGGAAATTCTTTTAGTAAGAGAAACAATACTCCTACTTTTATTAATAACCATCGTGAAAGAAATCCTAATAAATTCTGAAACTTGTCTTTGCAAAAATCATATATTCTAATAAATTAATCTAATTGTTTCATACTATCAATCATAATAAAAAAGTATAAAACTTGTCTGAAGTGAGGAAATCATACTTTATTCAAAACATATATGATATATGCTATATAAGTGTTTTGATAAGTGAAAATTAAATAAAAATAAGCATCTATAAGTATGAATTAATTCAAAAGGAAATAAAAAATGGAATTTATTGTTTTTGTCAAACCGGTTTCCATCAAGTAAAGAATTTGTATTCACTACTAATTCTAAAATTTGGAATTAATAGCATAATAATAAACCATATTTCAAAGCAAAAGTTGAGTAGAAATATTTATCATAAACAAATTTTCCATCATGATTTCTAATCAGACTGCCAAAACTATGTCAGGATCCCATTTTAAAGCCCCATAAATTGTTCAGCTTAAATTTGCCGACGGGGGTGGATACCATTTAACTAAGAAAAGGTTAAGAACCCTTCTTGTTTGAAGACTCGTTCATCTCAACGTGATGCATATTTTTCATGCTTGCAAGCCTTTAATTATGTTATTTTTTGTTTCCTCTTTTATCGCTTGCCTTGTTTATTATAAATTAGTTCGACGAAGTACTGTATTAGATTATAAAGTCTTTTAGTATATAATAAATAAATATGATATGTCTTATCAAAATGAATCAACTTATAAAATAATTTTTTTTTTATCCAATGTTTGTTAATTAAATAGATAATAAATAAAAAAAATTCAATTAATTTAAAAAAATAAATAACTTAAAAAAAAAAATATATATATATATATAGATAGTGTGATATGTGAAAATAATTAATACCAAAATTCTTTTTACAAACCTACCACTTTCCTTCACGATTGAGAGTTTGTTGTAATTTTTGTAACTCCTTTTAACAATTGATTGTTAATCTAGAATAGCTAGATACGATAAACTCACATATTACAACTAAAATATTATTTTTTTAATTCAAATGTTAAAAATAAAAGTAAAATTAAATGTTTAAAAATTAAGAGATAGTTTTGATTAAGAAAGTGTTTTATTTATTTATTATTATAATTTTTTCACACACAAAATATAAAAAAATTAATTAATTTTTTAAAATTTAAAATAAAAATACTATTAAAAAATAAAATTTCAATAAAATTTTAATTTTTAACTTTTGTCTAATTATATTCTCATCTCTCCGGCCCAGTCCTTTACCAAGTAGTTATATAAAAAAGTTATGCAATAATAATATCCATTTGGATAATGATAGATTTATTACTATTCCATTTTATTATTTATAATATATTTATTTTTTTAAGTATTTTTAAAATATATTTAATTATTAAAAAAATTTAAAAATATATATTTTTATTAATAATTATGTTTTTAATCATTAAGTAAAAATAAATTTTTAAAAAAATTAAAAAATTAAAAAAATAGTAATAAAATAGTAATTAAATTATCATTATTGTATTTATAATATTAATTGCTACAGTCGCATGCATACAGGCTGGCTGAATAGACTTGAGCTGTTTCACCATCAATGGAAAAGTACCATTGAATGAGATGACCCTGAAAACCTCATTTAATTTAAGAAGAAGACGTCGTTAGAATGACATGACCGTGAAAACCTCATCCATGATCGATACATTGATTCAGCCCTCCAACAAACAAATTGTGTGGATGATACTCTCCTGTAAATCAAATTGTGCAAACCCACGGTAGAAAATGATAGCAGCAAATGACACGAAAACAAAAATGATGGCCGGCGTGATCCAAGAGGGACCCTAAGCAAAAATCCATGCACATATATTTTATAACAGATATCTATTATAATAAAAAAAAAGTATTAAATATTGTCTAAAGTGAGGGAATCCTACTTTATCCAAAACATATATGCTATGTAAGTGTTTTGGTAAGTGAAAAATTAAAGAAAAAGAAACATATGTACCAGCTACTACCAAATTTGCTAAAGCATTAGTCCAGCTATTTCCTTAATTAATTCAAAATAAAATAAAAAATGGATGCTAAATATGTCCGCCTACCTTTTAAAGTACTTTCAACGGTATGGAGATTTTTCATGCTTGCAATCCCTGTAGTTACGCTCTGTTTTTCGTTTTGTCTTTTATCACTTGCCTTGTAATGATGCTTTATTTAATATAAGTCACTGGAACAACTGATCTGTCACTCTTCCACTTTAAAGACTTTACTAAACTCATTGAACTGCACCTTTACTTAGTTTTAACTATTTTTTACCAGCAATTAATTGTTGAATGAACTGTTTTAAGAGAAACAGCCCATGCTTACGAGAGAAAGGTATTTACCAGCAACACTTAAAAGCCTAGTTTAGACAGTAAGTTGAGATAGTTTATAAATAATAATAAAATATTTGAGCTGTGATCAGATATATTAGAAATGATTTATGTTAAAATATTTTATAAGATTTTAGAAAAAGAGAGAAAAAAATATTGAATAAAAATATTATCATAATTTAATATTATTTTTATTTTAAAATTTAAAAAAACTGAATTATTTTTTATGTTTTGTTTAGAAATTTGAGAAAATTATAATAATTAGATAATGATTGGTTAAAAAAGTTAAAAATCTAAAATTAAAAAATATTTATGTTAATTTATTTCTAATTAATTATTAAATGAGTTAAAATAGATGACATGACACAATCCGTTATCTAGTGTGTTAAGTTAGAATTTGAAAATTTAACAAATTTAATAATTATCCTAACATTATGTTTAAAAGACTAATATTTTATTAAATAGTTATATAAAAGTGATGTAATAGTAATATTTGTTGCACACAGGCGTATTGAATAATGATTGAAAGACCGACGACGTACAGTCTCCGGCTTGTTTCACTATCAATGAATCACCACCAGTCTCATCAGGACGGTTTGCATTTTAAATCACCTCAATTAATTTTATCTAATTATTATAATTAATTTAAATTTTAATACAAAATATAAAAAATAATTTAATTTTTAAAATTTTTAAAATAATAATATTATTAAAAAATAATATTTTAATAATATTTTATTCAATTTTTATTTTTTATATTAACTCAACTCAATTCAACATCTAAATACAATCTTAATTTATATAGTGAACGTATGACATCACCCTGAAAATCACATTCATCAAAACATTTGAAATTATGAGTATACTATCATTTAAATCAAGATCATTCACATTCTTCAATCTTCAATCTTCAATATTGTGTGACAAAGAAAACTTCAGATTCTTTAATTGTTGAAAAATGAGAATTATACTGTTTTTTTCATTGAATTCATGCGAGTTGTCTAGTACAAATTGATATGTATATTATTAATATCCTTAATGTGAGACAATTTGTGAGAATCCAACGAACAAGATAAGAGAATGTATCATGACTCTAATTATTTCATTTTTTATAAAAAAGGAATGTTGCAAATATGTGATGTAGCAAGGTTATGTGAGATATATATAACCTTACATCAGTATCGATGAGAGGCCTTTATCAGAGAGAAAAAGACTAGCTTCTAAAAATGTAGGGAGAGAGATAGATAAATAAAATTTTTATTCGAATTTGAGAACACAGAGAGAGATAAATAAATCAAGTGTAATTTTTTTATTATTCATTTAATTTTATAAGAAATAATTTTATAGATAATAACAAAAATTAATATTTTAAGATACATTTTATATATCTATCACTCTTTAATTTAATATCCTAAATTATATAAAAATTTTGAAAGGAACTTAATTGGCAGCCGAAAGTCCATACTAAATATGATAAATGTTTTTATTATCCCAATAATAGAAAATAATAGCAGCTAAATGGCATGGAGACAGTTGTATTTGAACTCACCACCCATCGAGATGGCGTGACCCCAAAGAGACCATAAACAGAAGTCCATGCTCATATATTTTGTAATATTTGCAACCCCCGTAGTTACTCTGTTTTTCGTTTCCTCTTTTTATCACTTGCCTTTATTTGCACAGTAAGATATGAGCACAGTAAGATATGAGATGATATATAAACAGCAGTAAAATAAATTGTCAATAGTAAAGAAATACTTGAGTTAATATATTTTATAGAATTTTAAAAAATGAGTGAGAAAAATATGAATAAAAATATTATAAAATTAAAATATTATTATAATATAATTTCTTAGTATTATTTTTGTTTTAAAATTTAAAAAAATTAAATTATTTTTTATATTTTATTTAAAAGTTTAAAAAATTTATAATTATTAGATAAAAAAATTAAAAATTTAGAATTAAAAAAATATTTATATTTATACTATTTCAATATTAAAATAAGAGAAGATTTGCTATCAAATCAGGCCTTACTCAGTGAGGTCATAGAGTCTGATTTAATTTGAGCAGAGGACGTCATTAGAATGACATCACCCTAAAAACCTCATTCATGATCAATACATGATTGAGCCCTCCAACAACTAAATTATGTGGAGTATACAAACTTATCTTATAAATCATGTTCATTCACAAAACCTGCCTTATGAGCATTATGCCATGTTCTTCAATCTTTATGGAGTGAAAAATAAAAAATCCAATCCAATGAAAAAAAAAAATCATTATCTTTCTCATGTGAAAAGAAAATCTAATTTCTTTAATTTTTCAAACATAAGAAAGACACTTAATTTTTTTTGTTAGACTCATACGAGTTATCTCGAACAATTTGATACGTGAATTATAAATATTGTTGATGTGAAATCATCCATGTGAATCCAATGAAAAAAGCCTGTAAATATATCATAACTCTTATTATTATTTTTTTATTATTAAAAGGAAATGTTGCAAATATCTAATTTGGTAAGATAATTGTATGAGATATAACCTACATCAAAATTGATAAGGGCCTTTATCAAAGAGAAAAAGACTCGCAGTAGACTCTTAAATTATGTTTTATGACAGATACAATAAAATTATGTGAATTATTTTTCACTTAAATATATGAAAATATTAAATGTTACATGTGATTTATGTTTATTTTTTCTTTTTTTCATTTTTTGAGGCCTACATGTGATATAGATTGGACATTAGTCAAATAAAAATTTTATGTATAATTATTTTTATATATTCTTTGTTCAGTCTATTAATATAATTAGCTGTATCATTTTATCTAATATAAAATAAATTATTTTACTCTATGAACATGATTAGATATATCATATTTTCTAATATAAAATAATTTATTTCATCGGTTACATTAATAAAATACATAATAAATAAACCAAAACCACGATAGAAAAGAGAACTCCAAATCAAATACGTAATATAGCTATAAAGATCCTCCATATATAACTTCTTTTTTTTTTTTTTTTTTTCCTTTTTTGTAAATGAAAGAGAGAACCCCACAGCATTAAATATATATGCTATTTATAACTAGTACCAGAAAATGATTTGTTTAAGTAGTTATTTGAATTTGAGAACTTCTGGTGAAAATTGTAATATTGATTATTTATTTAATAATATTCAAAATATTTGTACTGACAGTAATAAATACCGTAAAAATTATTTTATTTGTCTATTTCTCTTTTATTAACACCATAATTAATTTATATAAAAATTTAAAAAGAATTTGATCTAACACGCAGAAACTCCGCATTGAATAAAATAAACGGGCGATATTGACTTTTGAGTATGGTCTTTGAAATCCCATTACGGTGTGTGTGGTGATTAGCTAAAATTCAGATGTCTTCACGTCGTGCTAGAAAATGACAAGGTGGATCGTGGATGGATATAACAACGCATCATCAGGATAAGGGTAAGATCATCCACTCGATTTTTTTGTCGAGATGTGATGATGTATACACAATTTGTTTTTTCTTACAATTATTTTTCTTGGTGGGGTTTGGCCTACTCTGCAAACCTGCTTTTAAGGCCTTGATTTTATTACTCCTTCGCTCAGTACACACCATTTTCAAGACTCGTCGCATCAAATTCAATACATTAATACTAACACATTAATGGCCGACCAAACAGGTATGCATCAATGGACCCATACAGAAGAATTCGTTATATAATTGCTTGTTTACGCCATTAACCGGCCTATATATACGAGGGAAGAAGGGAACGGAGGATACATAATAAGCAAGGAAATAAATTAAAGATAAGGTACGTTGGTTGAGTAGGAGCTGTGAGACTTCCGGTATGTAGTACGTACTTACTTTCAAGCATATATGTTAATTTCTTGCAGTTAAATTTGTATGTTCCATTTATTAATCTTCCGTTTTTTTTTTTTTTTTTTTTTCAGTACTCTGTTATGCAATATTTGTGAAATATTGGGATAAGTAGGTAGCTAGCTATTAATTTGAACCTCTAATTACCAACTTAATTTGTATACGAGTTGTCAAAATAGTGGAAATATTAATTGATGTAGCTAGCTAGCTATATCTTAAATTATCAAATATTAAAGCAGCTAGCAAGGGTACTACTGCTAAACAAAAACAACAAAGCCTCTGGACCAATAGGCACGCTGCATGTTCTAAATTAATTTGCATCTTCACTTTTCTTTTCTTTTTTTTTTTTTTGTTTTTTGTTTTTTTTTGAGAGAGTTCAAACTCAGATCTGAATAATCTGATTATTCGTTTTAAAACAAATGATCCCTAATAATATATAGATCATATTTGAAGGTATATATAAGATGTCAAAACTCATGATGTTGCTATCGTCTTTATTGTCACTAGGGAAAGGAACTCGAGGAATGGAACGGACATTCATCTACCCTGCAATACACCCAACCGATAAGCCCAATGATGAAAAAAAGCTACTTGCCTGCAAAGGGCTGGTCATTAACAGTGCCGATTATTCCATTAAAGCAAAAAGAAAATTTGAATCATGCAAAGAGCTGATCATTGACATCGATCCACAGGCACTGGAGGCTTTGGAGGCTTCTCGTTGTCCAGATAAGTATTGTATCTACAGGGTTCCCAAGAGACTTCGCAAACTCAATAATATGGCCTACACCCCTCGGCTGGTTTCTATCGGCCCTTTTCATCACCGCAGTGAAGAGTTGAAGGACATGGATATACAAAAATTCCTAATTTTGAAGAATTTCTGTAATCGTACTGGGAAGAGGATTGAGGATATTAAATGCATCATCAAGGACAAGGAAAACAAAATCCGCAGCTGCTATTCAGAGACCTTTCTACTCAGCAGTGACGGGTTTGTAAACATGATTCTACTGGATGCTATCTTTATACTTGAGCTCTTTTGCAGGAAATATGAAAAATTAATGGCTCATGGAAAAGTTTCTGAAAACTCAAAGGCTCGTGAAATAGATTATATATTAAGCCGACCGTACTTGGAACGCGGCATACTGCATGACCTGCTTCTACTTGAGAATCAGCTCCCTTTCTTTATTCTTAAGAAGTTATACCAAAATGTGGAAACCAATACAAAACCGACTCTTCTTGAGCTCTCTTGTGGGTTTTTTGTTGATCTCTATAAATATATTGACCCCATGAACGATGAAGCAGATGATATTGATAAGTGGAAACATATCACAGATATGGTCAATAAACATTTTGTCCCTACAAAGTCCAATAAAGTAAAGCATTTCACGGATTTGGTGAGATATTTTTTCTGTCTACCAAATACAGAAAAGACAAAACCCAATTGCAGAGACTTGGTGAGAAGTTTTGGCTGTCCACAAAAGAAAAATAAAAGAAATAATAAACACCTAGATGGTACCGCAACAAAGCTTGACGAGACAGGGTTGAAACTTACTAAGCCAGATTCAGAAAGAGAATTACTTCAAATACAATTTCCGGAGAATATCTGCTTAGAAACGTTCCCGTGCTTCAATCTCTCATGGCTCTTGTCTTGCTTACCATGCCTGAAAAACCCTTGCTTGGAACGCCATGTGCAACGTTGCTTGGAAGTCCCACCCCTTCTGTTAGACGACAAAACCGAAGGTCTTTTCCGAAACCTGATGGCCTTGGAGCAGTGCCATTATCCATCTGAAACTTACTTCTGCGATTACATTGTGCTGTTGGATGATCTTATCACAACTAAAGAAGATGTAAGGTTGCTTGTTGAAAAGAAGATCATTGTTAACGAGTTAGGTTCCAGCGCTGCAGTGACGAAATTGGTTAACAATCTCGCCCTGGAGATTGAAGAAAGTGGAACCCATTACGCCAATCTCTGTGAAAAGGTAAATGATTACTACAAGAGCTATTGGAATCGCCTGGTGGGAATCTTGACCAGGACGTATTTCTCAGACTTTTTTAAAGGCACTGCTACTGTTGTTGGAATTATTGTCCTTTTTCTCACTTTGTGGAATTTCCAAAGGCTCATTAGATTGAGTACTGGAAGGTACTAGATTTGAAAAATATGTGCATATATGGTACGTAGTGTTTGTTGAAGTGTTAGCTTATTTATAGGATTTTCTAAATATTTTTATTATGGAAATTTATGACTTTGTTAATTTAGCATCGATCAATGGAGAGAGTCGGTCTGTCTGTCTGTATTGATGCAGCAAATTAAGTTCTATGCTCTGTAACTATTATCAGCAAATTAAATAAAGCCAGATGCTATTAAAAATGATAGAGCGCAGTGAAAGAAGACGTAATGCGACTTGCCAAATGAGAAAATAACAAAGTATGGAAAATATTCTTTTGTATTCACTGTGTACTGTCATGTACATATGCGTCTATTTATAATTACAAAATAATGGAAATAAGAAGCAAAAAAAATAACCAATATGTATATACAGCTCAGCTAACAGAATAACAAACTGCAGTGTCTTGCAGCGTCCATATGCATCATCCTGGGTGCATGTGAAACGGTTGGTGATTTTCCTTCTTGAATGTTAATACTCCCCGCAAGATGAAGAGTAAATGTTGATGACTCCCATCTTGGTAAGAAGACGATTAAAGGCTGGAGAATGAAGAGGCTTTGTGAGCAGGTCGGCCAATTGATCTGATGATGAAACATGTGCAGTGATTATTTGGCCTTCGGAAATCTTGTCACGAACTAGATGACAGTCTAGTTCGATGTGTTTCGTTCGTTCGTGAAATACGGGATTTACGGCAATATGCATGGCAGCTAAGTTATCACAGTACAAGCGTGCAGGGGCAGAGATATCTATCTTGAGATCCTTCAGAAGATATCTCATCCATGTTAGCTCACAAGTGACAGCAGCCATTGCACGGTATTCTGATTCGGCTGATGAACGAGAAATGGTATTTTGTTTCTTTGACTTCCACGAGACCAAGGAACTGTCGAGGAATACTGAAAAACCAGTGGTGGATCTCCTTGTGTCTGGACAATTAGCCCAATTTGCATCTGAGAATGCAATGAGTTCAAGTGTGGAGGTGGCTGAAAAAAAAAATTCCTTGCCCCGGGGTACCTTTCAAATACTTAAGAATTTTGATAACAGCATCATAATGTGGGACTCGTGGAGCATCCAGAAATTGACTTAATAAAATGATGTTGTAGCTTAAGTCAGGTCTAGTGTTTGTCAAATAAATCAATTTGCCAACTAGTTTTCGGAAAAGAGTAGGATCATGAAAGAGTTCACTAGTGTCTTTTTGCAGTTTAATATTCGGCTCCATTGGCAAAGGAGAAGGCTTGCAAGATAAGAAACCACTCTCGGCAAGTATATCTAGAGCATACTTGCGTTGGCATAACTGGATGTCATTCTGTGTTCGGGCAATCTCCATCCCGAGAAAGTATTTGAGTGACCCCAGATGTTTTATCCGAAACTTAGTTGCCAAAAACTGTTGGACTGAATTGCTTAAGGCTGCATTAGAACTCATCAAAATTATGTCGTCAACGTAAATAAGTAAGGCAACAAATGTTGTAGATGTGCTCTTTGTGAACAGGCTGTAATCAGCCTTTGACTGCATGAAACCGAATTCAGCAAGTGTAGAAGTAAGCTTGGAGTTCCACTGGCATGAGGCTTGGCGCAGACCATATAAGCTCTTGTGAAGACGACATACTTGATTGGTTTTAGCTGCTAGATGGCCAGGAGGGGGTCTCATATAAAGTTCTTCATCAAGACTACCGTAAAGAAAAGCGTTGTTTACGTCCATTTGCTGGAGATCCCAGCCTTTGATGGCTGCAATGGCTAACAGGCAACGAATGGAAGCATGCTTAGCTACAGGGGAGAATGTTTCGTGAAAGTCGATACCTTCTCGTTGAGTGAAGCCTCTTGCCACCAACCGAGCCTTAGCTAGTTCCACAGTTCCGTCGGCTTTGAACTTATATTTGTAAATCCATTTGCAATCAATTGGTTGCTTTCCAGGAAGTAAATCCACGATGGTCCATGTCTCGTTCATTTCTAGAACCGTAAGTTCTTGATGCATTGCCTCTTGCCATATCAATTGTTTTGCAGCTTGTGTATAAGATGTGGGTTCGGTATGGAGGGACATGGAAGTGGTGAAAGCATGGAAGTGGTGAAAGCACGAAATTGGGGTGATAAAGACGTGTAAGAAAGAACTGACAAGAGAGGGAAATGATTATGTTTACCTGAGGTGGCTGATGATGAAGGGACCAACATCCTGGATGCCGTGGCGTGAGGATCGTGTTTAACGGCATGGTGACAGTGAAAGTCACGAAGATAGTCAGGAGCTTTCTGTGTACGGGTTGATCGTCTTAGTGGAGGAGGGATGATGTTGTGAAGGCTGGGTTGAGATGTAAGTTGGTCTGTAAGTGCAGGTTGAGTGGATTGGGGAGATGAGTGGTTATGTGGGGGTGTGGAATTGAGTAAGTCGTTGGTGGGTAGATGTGAGGAAGTTGGATGTGGTTCGGCCGTGGGTACGAGTGTTGATTCCGTAGTGGGTACTGATGATGGGTGCGTATATGAAGTGGGAGGGAAATCTGTACAAACAAACATCTTTCTTTTGTGTGTCCAGGTAATGTTAGAAGAAAAAATACCGTGATCGAGGAGCATGTATGGGCGTTGTTTGCAGCATGAGTGGAAGCCGTATTTTGAGATGAATGGAGTAAGGCAAGGAGTTAATCATACTGCTCTGGAGTAAACGAGGGACCATTGTTGATTGTATCCTGCACAACGGAAGATTGATTAACAGAGGATTTGGATTTGAAATTTGCCTTGTGCCCGGGAGGGAATCCGTTCAACAATCAGTCATTGCTCTGATACCATATTAAGAATGATACAGCGCAGTGAAAGAAGACGTAATGCGACTTGCCAAATGAGGAAATAACAGAGTATGGAAAATATTCTTTTGTATTCACTGTTTACTGTCATGTACATATGCTTCTATTTATAGTTACAAAATAATGGAAATAAGAAGCAAAAAAATAACCAATATGTATATACAGCTCAGCTAACAGAATAACAAATTGCAGTGTCTTGCAGCATCCATATGCATCATCCTGAATGCGTGTGAAACGGTTGGTGATTTTCCTTCTTGAATGTTAATAGATGCTGCTGCATGGCATTGAATGTACGTAGAAATAATATTGTCTTAAAAGTTAAATTTGTCTTCTTTCTTCCAGCGAAAAAGTATTAAATTGATATTTTCCAACTTACAAATTTACTTACATGCAGGGAGAAGTTCAAACTTAAAAAACCGATGGTGTTATTTTTAGATAATTTGTAGTCTACGTGTACATGAGCCCAACAGCAAAATGAAGTGTTTGAAGTTCCATTTCAAAACTTCTGCTCTCAAGCTCCATTGTGCAGTAGACGTCACGTAGTTGACCAACTTCAATGAAAAATGTTATAGTCATAAAAAAATTTTATAAAGTAAACTTCTTAATTAATATAATTTTATATAAAATATTAGATCTATTTTATAATAAAAATAATTTTACAATCTAAAGTACTATATTAAATCATGTCAGTTTGTAGATTTATATTTATGAGATTTTTTTGTAATTAAAATATTTTTTAAATTTTGAATCTCTCTATTTTAAATAAAAAAGTTATTCTATTTTTCATTATTTTACTTGTTGATAAATTGTTAGTGATTAAAATACTTCATATTTTAATTTAATTGGAGATTATAGTCAAATTTCGGATGAAATAAAAATCTCATTTTCGCTTGTTAATCATGTCGAGAAGTTTTTTGTCATAATTAAGAGTACATAATTCAATGAATTAATAGCAATAGAGCATATAATTATACAGGCTGCTGATTTAAGATGAACATGCTTATGAATAATACTGTCCGGTATTTTTTTAATTTTTTTTTATTATAATGTCTGGTAGCCATTTGATCTCGACTAGGCATCTTTAGATAATGAGATGAAATAAAAAATTTATAAATAATAATAAAATTATTTGAATTAAAATATTTTATTAAATTTTGAAGAATGGGAGAGAAAATGTTGAACATAATTTTTTATTATTTTTGTTTTGAAATTTAAAAAAATTAATAAAATATTGTATTATTTTTTATGTTCTGTTTGAAAATTTCAAAATTTGTAATTATTAGATAATAATTAAATAAAAACTTTAATTTAAAATTAAAAATTATTTTATATTTAAATGATCTTTAAAAAATAAATTATAAAAAATTTTGTGACGAGATTCTCAACTCGTTTCACTTCACAAACATGGTAATATTTTGTTTACGAGCATATATATATATTTGTTTTTACTGTTCAATAATCAATATTTATTAGCCTTTTTATATCATTTCTATATTATTAATGGGATCTAATAAATTCTAAACCTGGTTATAACCCGTAGAATAGGGGTATTCAAAGGAATGGGACCAGGGTATCCGTTTGTGAACATAATTGATTGATACGAGTTTTCCACAAAATGTAGTGTGAACGTGCAATTTTTTTGTCAAGCGTTGTCCATTTGACACAAACGTTAATGTTCCATCGATCGAGTGGTCAAGTGTCGAAGCATGCGAAATATCCCGATGTAAAACGTCTCGTTCAATCGGGAAACCAGAAAGTCATATGTGGGGGAAGATCTAAAAAACTAGTCAATTATATTTAAAAAAAAAAACCATTATATGTCAAAAAAACATTTATAAAAAATTATATTATAAATTAATTTGATATAATATGTTAAATTATAAATTTTTTTAATATAAGTCCATACGATATATTTTATCAAAACATATTAATTTATAAAAATAATTATATATATTTTATAAACCTAGTACCGCTTCACCACACGATTAAGAATTCTATTTGGCAACTTTTATTTGTACTAATTAAATAATTAATTAATAACGCCAAAGATAGTTAAAGAAACTTTATAAAAACTAATATCTTATTATATAATTTTGCCAAATATGTGCATTTATTGTATCTCGAACAATAATATGTTAAAAGTACATGGATATATATATAATTACTGTTATTTTATAATTATATTATAATTGTACAGTAAAATAATACTTTTTGAATTTAAACGCGTCAAATTAAAAAAAAAAGAAAAAAAAGTATTAATTTATTAAATAATTGTATAAAACATATATTATGAAACTAAAAGAGAAATAATATTGTAAGAGAGAGAGGATATTGCAAGAGAAATAGTTATTCTTCAAATGCAAAACTTGATCATATACAAATGAATGATACCCATATATATAGGAGTATAAAGGAATAAGTATATTTTAAGT